>NW_010332404.1:45357-50488 GCF_000700745.2 Antrostomus carolinensis | reverse complement strand
AAAAAAAAAAAAAAAAAAAAAGCTTCATCTTGCTACAGCTTAACAAGCCAAGATGGTTATCCCTCTGCAAGGCTTCTGCAGGGCAGACTGAACACAGAGCCCAGCTACTCTCTCCCTGTAGCAGAACGTACGTCCTCCACAACACCCTTCATCCCACAAAGCACACTAGCAGAAAAAGCCTAAGCACCCAGCCTGCACAGCAGCACAGAGCTCTACTTCACACAATTCAGCCTAATCACGTTTTCTGAGAAAAAATAAAATGCACAGATCCTGCTCTTTCAACAAAAGCAAATAATAGGTACTTAAGTCTCATATTTATTTAGCTCTTTACTTACTATGTGTATCTTACTAGCTTTGTAAATTGTCTTGAAGGAATTGTCAAAAAGAATTTACAAAGAATTGTCTTTGTAAATTGAAGGGCTGCAACACAGCCATAAACATTTGTTTCTTGTCATTCATGAGGTTCTTAATGAAGGTCTTATAAATACACATTAACTGGCCCCTATGAAAATACCCTTATGATATTTGACTAATAATACTGTTCCTTCTCTCCTAGAGACCTTGCATCTACCAAATTAATGTTTTGAGTATAACATCTTATCCTATGCTTAAACAGTGCTGCATCAGCCTAGGAGGTAAGAATCTCAGTGAAGAGGTCTGGCTGTGTGACTCTGTTTTAGGGACACTGAGGGCTGTCCATGTCTAGTACCACACTGTGGGATGCACAAATACCCCAGCCACCACTGACTCAGAGAGGCATTTAACATACAGAGAAGTGAGAAATGAGCCAGGCAAGGAGCTGGGTATGGGACCCTCCTGGGCTGCACTGCTGTGCCACACAGCACTCATGTGACCAAGGTCTTTCCCAGATTGCTGCTGTGTGACCCTGGTGCAGGCACTACCCACAGACCAGGTCTTGCCACAACTTGCTGCGGTGTTGCTGTGATTATGCCACTTACAACCTTTCCTTACCACCACTTACAGCAATGGGTGTCCTTCAGGGAAAGCACAGATAACACAAGTAGATACCTGGAATCAGCTTAACAGTAGAGTTTATGAAGGCCATAAATAGAAATATTTTTTCTTGTTTTGGGGTGGGGGTCTTTTGTCTGCCTAGAAACTTGTTGTATGCCTGGGACAAAACATGTCCTCCTGCATGGCAGCACAGAAAGCAGGGTTAGTTGAATTACATTTAAGCACACCAAACAGGATGCTGTATGCACAGGGGGATCACAAAGGCACTGGAAAACACTGGTATCTGATGTTCTCAGCTTTTTTGTGTGCTCAGAACTGGGTGTAGCTTGTTGCAAAGCACAAGATGACAGAACACTTCACAGAAATGGCCTCATAAAATATTCAGTTTCCTGGTTTTGCCTGGGGTACAATCTGCATATTTTCCATAGAGTTGCAGCAAGAAAGAAAAGTGCTAGAGTCTATTTCTCATACATTTAAAGTGTTTGCTCTTTAAATTTCAAAGACTAAAAACACAGAACTACTGACATAATTTCTCTGTTAGAAAGTACATTTACTCTGACTGGGATTTTGCCCAGACTAAAACAAGAAAGTTTTGAGACTGAAACAATAGAGAATCCCTCCCCCAGCAGACAACAAAACATTGTAATAAATAACCCATAGAAGGTTGTAATGGCAAATTTTTTTATATATAATATATGCTAGATATAGTTTTGCTTGGATGACAGAGGCCCATATACCCCAATTATTAATTGATCTAGAAAACAAGCATGTATCCATGTAATTTTTTCCTCCAAATAATCCCGGAGCCTAAGTTAATGCTGCACAGGGGCATGGTCACTCCCACACTTGTGTGTGGAAACAGGTCTTTCAGCACAGCCTCACACTTACCAGCTGACAGAGGAATGCAAAACATTGCTGGATATGAGACTGTGGATGTAACATGGCTGAACCCACGAGGATATTTCTCCGGAGTATCTTTGCCTCACAAAAGGAGGACACACTGCCTGTGCTCCTGACATTCGACTACATGCATCCACACAAACATTATGATGGTGTGAAATTGCACTGGTATTACCTTTTTCAGGATTTTACAGTTTAAGAGAAATGCTGCTAGGCGACCGGCCTTAAAGTGGAGCAAGGATGGCACCCAGTGGCCAAACAGATTCATCTCAAAAACATTTCTTGTCTATTTCCCACTCTTCAGTTTCTGGAGTTTTAATTAAAAAATAATATGAACTCATTGGCAATGTCAAAAACCTTTAAAGGACACTGCCTTCTTCTTTTGGGGGGCGTGGGAGCATTTATGTTTCCTTTTGCAAAATGTTTTGTAAAGACAACCCTATAAAAATACTGCCATTAATAATTCAAAGTCAATACCAGTAAACATTTATGACCAACAACTGTTTGCAGCCAGGACACTGTCTAGAGGCAGAAATAAACATAGAAAAGTGTCTTTTTCCTTTTGTAGGGCATACACTAGGGAAAACAAAAGATTTTTTTCTGGTTAAAAAAAAAAAAAAATCAGTAAAACTGCTAAGGAACTTGTTTAATTTTAAAATTAACATTTTTTAATATCAATACCAATTAGAAAATTTCAATCCAAATAACATTGTGAAAAACAACTTGATTTTTTAACCAGAAAATTCCCAGTTATAACTCTCAGTCTGCTGGGGCTACAAAGAATCCAAGCACAGATATATAAAGGATAATTTAAAATCTGAAATATGATGTCATTTTTCTGGACTTCTTTGAAGAATTCTTTCTTCCATGAGTTAAACCAAAGAGTACAATGGTCTTACTGGGTCAGTCTGGGGATACAGGTCCCGGAACAGTGAGCTGTCCCATTCCGAGCTAGCCCCATAGATGTCTATCAACCATGTAGAGAATAATTCCTTATTGATGGTGAAAGAATCACGATAAACCCACAGTGAAGAACTCCTAAAGTATCATCATTTGCCAAAATTATCCTAGTCCAATTAAAGTGCACAAGTCTTTGCTAGACACTTTTCTTCCTGTTTGAAAACCTTTCCAAACATAAATTCCCAAGTCAGTCACTGACTGAAGCATGCTACTTTATTAATTGACAAGTGTTGATATTAATTCATTCATCAGATATTCCTCAGGATTACACAACTCTTTAAATGTATTTTATGCTTGTCACTTTTTGTACAGTCACTGCTAAATGGTGTAGCAATGTTAACTGTATTTATTCCTTAATTGCTTTCCAGTTAAGAGATTCTTGTGGAGTATGATGACTGATCAGATTGAAGGACAGACAAGAGGTCTGTTGGATAATAAATCATTTCACCTTTACTTGTGAGCAGTACTATGTCCCCAATAATTGCCACTTGTAATTTGTTCTTCCAAGCATTCTAAAGTCCTGGACCAACTGTGGTTTTAGATATACAAACAGATGCAAGAAATACAAAACTTCCCATATAAATAACAAAATGCAGTATTTGAGAGCAGCAAAGTAGCAGCATACTTTTTTTTAGTATGGGTAATAACCTTAAGTGTTTTATTATTCCTCTGCTAAAAATTTCTGTTGTTGAAGTACCACTGTATTAATGTGCATAATTACGAAACTGAAAAACAGCCACTATTAAAGGCAGTAAGTCAGTATTATTTTAAGCTACTTAGAATGTTTTTTTTTAGTACTGTAAAATATTAGAATATAACAGAAATTCTTAGAATTATTATCTAAATAACTCAAAATCTATTTCAGCTTTATAGAAGGCTTTTTAAAAAAGTAGTACAAAGACCAGTTTTGACCACGCCTGTAGTTTAATTTTTTATTTTCAGTGATTGAAGTTTGTTACTTGTTAAGGTATTTAACAAGGAGATTTAAGCTCTAGTCTAGCTATGAAGTATCTGATCTTAGAAGTAGTCATTTATTATTTAATATTTCTAGTTACTGTGTGTTTTTACTCTGCAGTCAGAATATCAATGTTGATTTTTCACATTTTTATCCTAACCCTTAAGGTCCTTCTTTTTAACCTACAGTGTAAATGTATCCAGAGATTCTGTATAGCATAAACACTTAATACATACATTTTGCCTTTGCATATTAAAAGAATTCCACAGGAAGTTCCTTACTGACATCTGCATTATACCCTTGCCCTGGCATAATCCACAGACCAGAACCTATTCCTCACTGGAAGAAGCCTAGCCCTTTTAAAATTCATTTAATGACCTGCACTAAACTCATAAATGAACAGAAAAAATGTTTATGCATGGAAATATGATTAAATTGTGGGCTTTATATAGCTTCTAGGTCACAGGTTTCTTTCTTTTGCCTTAACTCTCTCAAACAACATATAGCTTTTCCTCAAGACAAAGACTTTTTTAAAAACAGATTTACTTCTCTCCTACACTACAAAAGAAACTGGTTTTGTGAAGGCTTATCATACAAGTGCAACACAGTTGCGTCACACAAATCTTTTGCAGTCAGAAAGCAGAAATGTTGAAATCCTTCACAGAGATGTTTTAATATTTCTGTCCCCTCTTTGCAGATTGGAAACCAACACATGAAGTGGTGCCCTGCCCTGCACAGATGATATGACAACACAAGAGCAAGGCACCTGCCCAGTTAGACTACAAATACTCAGAGGTGGGGAGATGGGGCAGATGTAGGCCTCATGACTGCTATTAACCTCCCTTTACCCCTCTATGGCCAGCAAAGAAGGCTGGTCCCTTCAGAGAGCAGCTCAGTGCCTGAGCCTCACCAGCTTAAATTTCTCCTTGTAAACCCTCCTTCTACAACATCCTGGAAAATTCATATTTCATCTGCCCTGTAGGGAAGGCAACATTTTGCTCTGGGAGTTCCATGTTTTCACCTGGAAATAATAAATGTGGCCATTTTAAAAATACAAGAGAAAACTTTTCAGTGACCTTTTGCAACAATTTAATCTTATCTTGATCAACTACAAAGCAAATTAAAATGCTGAAATTTCAATAAAACTGAATTTAAATTTTTGAAAGTAAATTCAGAATTCCCATTAGCTTGTTCTATTGACTATCCCTAGAATTAGGGTAGACACTGTAGTATGACACTAGTCTAGTAGGACAGCTCCAAAAGTAATTTGTAAATACATGCTTCTCACGCCTCTAACACACTGAAGTCATCCCACTTGATTTCTGATAAATGCCTCATAGA
>NW_010332404.1:44520-45328 GCF_000700745.2 Antrostomus carolinensis | reverse complement strand
CCCCCCCGGCAACTGTCATACTGCTCTTTTATATATGCCTTATTCTCAGCAAAACCTAACACACTGGAACAGATTTCATGATGGGAACAATACGTGTATGAGAAGAGCTCTCGTATTAGGACAGGTGTACTTAAGAATCAAAGGTCCCAGCACTGTGACAAAGAGCTGAAGAACAGATTAGCAGGACAACCCAGAAGTGCTTCCACAGGCAGGGGGCTGATAAAGGAAAAGAAACAGCTCATACAAAAATAAATAATTCAGGGAGTTTTCATCAAACCCTGGTATCTGAAATTTCTGATACTTATGACAGTAATGATCAAGTCAAAATATATTTCTCTTTATTTTAATCATAGAAAGCATGGTCTCTTTTCTGGGTGATAGAAGTGATGCAAGGAATGCAGTTTCCTTCTTTTTTTTTCCTCCTAAGTAGTGCTGTTGGAAGACACTGATTAATAACCTATGAATATTTGTATTGTGTCAGACCAAAGGTCCTTCTAAGCCCTGTACTGTAGCTTTGAGAGTGACCAAGAGCAGAGAAGACTATGTGAACTAAGAAAACATACTTCCTTGGTGCACTCATCTCAGCTCCTGCAAGATGCACTTCTGAGGTTTCCTGAGCCAGAGATGATTGTCTTTGTACAACAGTCCTCATCTGCCACTTCCTTCTGTTAATTAATCATTTTTAACTCATTAACATCTTTAGTGATAGGCCGCATAGTTTAACTACACATTTTCTGAAGAGAGATCTTCAGTCAGGTTAAAATCTAATAATTTGACACCTCTAAGCCTAAACATTGTCTGAGAAAAG
>NW_010332404.1:41524-44497 GCF_000700745.2 Antrostomus carolinensis | reverse complement strand
CATGCCATTCCCTCCCTTCACTGAAATAAAAAAAAAAAAGTTTTATGTATCTTTGAACTACAGAGCACTAGCCTGATGGCAACAGATGACAGCCTCACATTTCAGAAACTAGTATAAAAATACTAGTATTTTGTTTTTAATAATTATTTTTAATAATTCTCAGTGTATGCAATGTGTTCCTGATTTCTTGTTTCCATGACAACTGAAGACATAGGCACATGTAAAAGTGTATGAAATAATGTAATACAATAAAGATCTCAGTTTCATGAATTATTAAACTTAACATTGTGCTTTAGGTCTGATGTGAGCAGTGCATGTGGAAAAGCAGAGAAAATAAAGTGTTTCACATCTTGTGAACACTTGCATTTCTCAAAAGGGAAAAAGGGAGCGCAGCTCAATATCAACACTTCAGTCCTGTTTACCCTCAAAGTTTCTCCTTGTTTTTTTCCCCATTGTTACTACTCTCAGTGGAACTTGAGCAGCTGAAACAGCATTGGAGAAAAGCTCAGTGCCAGCACAGACCCTCCTGTGACAGCCAAAGAGGAGTCCAAGAGCCTGTGTGACTAGCCTTGGAGAACAGTCTGCAAAATACTTAAGCATGTGAGCAGCTTCATGCACTTACATCGAATTGCTGGGCTCTAAAGAACTGTATGTATTTCCCCCGTGCATGGCTGGGACCATGGCTTGCAATACTGACTTTGCAGTGTCATTACATGCCTTCCGTCCTTGGTAAACCCATGTTACCTAACAGATTGAAATGGCACTGTCATCAATGCATAAAAACTTCACTTTCTAGCTATACATATTTAAATAGCAATATTTCATAAGTGGTCCAAAACACAAAGGCCACCTTGCCTTTATGAAATTCAATTACTGAGGAAGACTATAAATGTAATTATTATAAGCCACAACAAATGATTTAATTACCAGCTCATAAAAGCAACTAAAATAGTTCTAAATTGAAAGATGGCATCACAACAGAGAATAACATAGCCTAGGAATGCTTTCCCAATCCTTACAGAGACTGGAGATAAAATTAATACATAAAATTCAATTTTTCATTGTGCTGCCCACTGTTAAGCATTTCAAGGTGAGTATAAAATCATAAGAGCATAAGACATGAATAATAAATGCATTTTATATCACACATGTAACGCACTCCAAGTATCAAAATCACTTAAATCCATCCTCTTTCATGGATTCAGCTGTTTACATTGTCATATACAGTATGACAGTCCTAAAAGTTGTTTCCTTTTTTGGTTCAACTCTTTCCATTGTTACTTAGTTAAATGTCTGTGGTTTTAAGAGACACACAAAAGCCTCCTTATGTGGAGGTAGGTCTTAACTAGCCATACCTCAGGCTACAGAACTGAAAAATATAGGAATTGTTATTCATGTGACATTTTGAATGGAAGATTCTGTAAAGCAGGTGATACATTATTTTCTATTGTGTAGCTCTCCTGTGTGCTGTTTGACCTAAAAAAGGGAATCTCACAGGGCTATAAATAATGCATCATAGTCATTAAATATTGATCTGGCTTATACCATTCACAGCTGCACAATTAGGTTAACTTTTTAAAAATAGCTTCTTGTATATTACCCATAATAGGACAGTTTTTACATATTCTGTTTGGAAACTGTATTAGTTAAATTTAAAGGTGATATGTGTTTGTGGGACTGCTTGCTAAGTCACAGGACTTGTTCATTACTGTCTCAGAAGTCAGTAACTCTTGCTATAAATATCCTGTCCTGGACACAATTCTGCATTCTTTATTCGTGTATGTTGGCTTTCTATATTTGTCTAAAAGACAACTATTTTTAGGCTTGGAGAGCCTGCAATTGAATGAGAAGAAACCTGGCAACACAGGACAATGCTATAGGATAGCATCAATCTTAAATAAGTCAGACTTTGCTAGTCTTACATTTTTCTATTCTGTAATAATACAAATGCTTATAGCTAATATTAGCACTAGTACACTAAGGAAATAAAGGAATTGTCTTTTAAGTCTAAAATATGAGAGAGAACTGAGTTGCTACAGTTTTCAAAATCATACTATTTCTAACTTCTTAAAAAAATAATTAATATTGATATGGCGAGATTCATTGGTCCATTACTTTAGCTTATCCTGACAAAATGCAGTTTGAATTTTGTGTAGTTATGTAGACACAAGTGAGAAGCATTGTGATAAATCAGGTTCAAGACTTTAGACAGGCATTCTCCGATATGCAAGAAGTGTTTGCACTCAAGGTGCATTTTTTTTTGTTTGTTTTACTTGAAAATGCCCAAGAAAAGTAAAGTTTAATTTTTCTCCCTATATTTAGAGCAACTGTATCAGACATCTACCTATCACAATAATACAGCACATATCAGAAAACCTAAAAGATATTGGGCAGTTTATATGAATTTAGCAGTATATAATTTTTTTTGTTTGGAAGTCATCACAATCTAAAAAAAAATAAAAGTGAAACAATTAGTAGCAAATACATGTAAAATAATCTGTCAACGGAGAGGCTATGTACAATCCTTACTATAAATCATATGTTTTCATTGCTCTTGTTTTAATTCTATAAATCATTCACAAACCCCACATCCTCTTTCTTAGAGCCTTGAAGTGCAGCACATATCCCAGATAAAGGAATAATGTTAGATACCTGTCCTGGTTTTGCTAGGATAGAGGCAAGTATTAACTTTGATTCAATTGCCTGTTACTGAAACTACCAATTAAGCTTCCATATGTTTTTCACCATTTTAAAAACCTACCCGTTTTCAGAAAAAAGGACTCATTTTACACTGCACGACGACTCTAGTTTTCACTTAACCTAAATTTTAATCTGTCATAAAAAGAGGACTGGATCTTATATTTAACTCTTTTCAGAGATCTAGTTCTATCAGAAAACAATACAAAAGACTGACTACCACAAATAAGTAAAAGGTAAGTTGCAAAGGGAACATTACTCTGCAATTTTACAAAT
>NW_010332404.1:34016-41495 GCF_000700745.2 Antrostomus carolinensis | reverse complement strand
ATGGCAAACCTCCCATTACCTTGCCTGGGGCCTGACTGTCACCTACGGAGACTAAGGGATTTGCTCAGGCTCCCAATCCAGATCTCTGCAGTTTCACTTGTGCCTACCTGGAGGGCTAAGCCCCCTCTCTGATCTCTAAAACAAGCTCATTGAGTTAAGGGCATGAATTTTCCTTTCCCACTTCCCTTGGGTGCAGGCAGCAGACTGAGTGGGTGGCTCCATCCAGGTCAGCAGAGCTGCACCTGCCTACGCTGCCTCCGAGCCTCACATCAGTCCTGCTT
The DNA here is from genome assembly GCF_000700745.2 of Antrostomus carolinensis. Taxonomy (NCBI): domain Eukaryota; kingdom Metazoa; phylum Chordata; class Aves; order Caprimulgiformes; family Caprimulgidae; genus Antrostomus; species Antrostomus carolinensis. The sequence goes on along the minus strand of NW_010332404.1, from coordinate 41,214 downwards.
GTAGTTGCCTCCTGAGAAATGTAGGCCTGTTAGCATAAGTGCTAATGAATCCCAAAAGCTTTAATGCAAATAATGAAAAGCACTGGTGACACGAATTTTTACAGTAATGATTCACATAATTGGATTTTCTTCTGAGAAAAACCCCATCCAAACATTAATAGAACAATTTTTAATCATATAAGCTTTTTTAAACTTGGCTTTCAGATTTTTATTAGTGAAAGCTATATTTTAGTAACACCAAGAAGTGTAATACCTTCAACAATGTGCAAAAAACCCTGTTCAGTGTGAATATGTTGCTGCTTTGTTTTCAGAAAACTGTAGAAATCAGACACGGAATAGGCCAATTGCATAATATTGTATCATAATATGATCCATTATCATATGCTCACGTTTCATTGTTCTGCACTGTGAACTTCCCTCTGTATTTTCCTGCTCTACAACCAATGGTGCTCTGTGCTTTTTCCCATCCTAGCATCTAGAGAAAACTATTTCATTTCTTAAGGGTTTCTTATTGTGGTGAGTTTTTTTGTTGTTACATTAACTCTTAGACAGGATTACTAGCAACAGAAATAAATGCTATTTACTTTACAGAATCTGCTCACAAATGGTTACATTTAATTCTTAAACAGATGCCAGGTATGTTTATGAATTTGTATATTTGGGAATTTATCAAATAACAGTAGGAAATTATTGACAAAATTTCAAGTAAAAAAAATCAACTTTAGACTTGCTAGGCTTTTTGTAATGCAATAAAATTAATTCACTGGTAAAAGATTAAGAAAAAATAAACTTCAAGTGTACTTGCAATTATTCACTTTGCATCGGAATATTCTTGAGCTTTTAATAAAATAAAAATTAATGGAAAAGCATTTTATTAAGACTATAAAGAAATAAGATTACAAAGATGGAAATAAACAACTTGAACAAGAAGGAAGAATTATTTCCAAGCTGCTGGGGTGCAGTTACAGTATATTTGGGGTAACATGTTGAAAAGTTGTCAATTCAAATGTATTGTCACTCCGAAGTCATTAATTACTGTTAGGTCCCATGTCAGTCAAGAGCCAGTAGTGAACTACTGGCATTATTCTCATCTAGGTCTTTCTATCACATATGTTTGTTACTGTTCTGACTGAACCAGAACATTGGGTAAATTGTAACAGACACTTCCTCTGACATCTGCCAATAAATCACCAAAGGCAGAGGGGACAGTTTTAGCCCTGAACATCCCCAGAGGGAGGAATTGTTTATTACCCAGTCAAGTCTAGAAGATGACCTTAATATAACAAAGGGCTTATACAAAATATAAGAATATAATGATCAGAGGAAAAAAGCCAGTGATTTCAGAGTAGGATGCCCCATGAGACCTCAGCAGGGAGACTGGCTGCCAGAGCTCTGCAAGGGAGGCCACGGGAGCCACTTCATCCCACAGATGGACAGCACTCTCTGGGCATGAGCTCTCTGTGAAAGGCCCACAAGCCACACTGGTCCTCTCTGGGTGTTTGTTGCTTTTTGTTTACAACCAGTGGTGTAAAGCATTAACAAAGAATACATGGCACTCATTTTGTCAGGAACTGAAAGCAAGACAACTGGATATAGGAAAGGGAAAACTTTTCTGAAAAAATATCTCAGCTTAGTTTAAGCACAGCTTGGTTATATTCCTCATTTTCTCATCAATGTTCTTTATAAAAATGTATCTACCAGGGTTATTAATGAATAAATGCTTTTCATTTCCCTTTACCTTATAATTAACCATTAAACAGACAGTTACATGCTTTCAGTGTAAATGGGGAGCAACAAGGCATTCCTTACTTGGAGACTGGCAAATCTATTAATGAAGACACCTGGGAAAACATGTAGACTATCTCCGCGTCACACTAGTTTCCAAGTCCAAAGAGTAACACAGCAGGCTTTTATTTCAACTACACAGATCATGATCGAGAATTGTTTTTCAGTGGCTGACAGCAACTAAGAAGTATGGCCCTCTGTTATGTAGAAAGATATTGGTTGAATCCTGACAGTCATAGAAGCTATATTACAGGTGATTATTCTAATGTAAACTAAAATACAAAAAAAATTATGGTCCGTTAACCCTTTCTTTCTTCTCTTTCTCATTGTGTTCTGTGTTCTTTTTTGCCAGACATAAAATACAACTTACTAAGCACACAGAAGTATTTTCTGCTGGCTGCAGCGTTGGAACAATCTTTGAGCATGTTTGATTCTAGCAGTAATTCTGTAATCTAATCTTCAGTTTACAAAAAGGCAGGTAAGTGTACCAATAACTACAATGGAGGAAGAATATTACACCCTTATCACCAGGTATCAATAGAGATTTCTAAGACACAGCCATCATTTGGGCAATAATCTACAAACTAATTAACTACCAAGCAATAGCTACCCTTTCTCAGCCCAGGTAACTCATCAGCTCTGCTACATCACCCACAGCTTCCCCCTTCTACCACAATCATCCTCATGGTGCAGAGATCAGGTTGCAGCCAGCCAGCCAAGTGTCAAAATAACCAAACAGCTATTTTTCAGCCAGACAGGTGCCAGGAAGCCACAGCAAGGAATGTCAGCAGTGCAGGGTCACAACAGTCCAGATCTCCTTCCCAGACCTCACCACAGTCTCCAATGCACTTTGCATACAGGAGATCAAGACTGATACCCACCACAAGAACTTCACAAACAGCTTTGAGGAGCCATCTACAGCACTCACTCCTCATAGCCAAGAAAAGTACCATCAAGGGTCCCTAGTGTTTCCTCAAGTAGAGGAGGACAAACAAAGCCTATCACAGAAGCAGCTCTGGAGTGCTGGCAGTGATGAAAGAGCAAGGTCACCATAATTCCTACTCTCTACCCCTTGGCAAGGCAGGATTCAGCGAGAACACATTATTATTGGTCCCTAGCAATCCTGTGTTCAGCACATATCAATTCACAGTTCTGACCAGGGCATTTACAGAAGTTAGAAGAGGATTTCTCACCTTCGCATCCAGCCTTCTGAGTCTATGCACAATCTTGGTAGTGAATGCTCTACTTTTTTAGCAAATACACAACAGCTTCCACACTGTAAGCATGTGAAGCATCCAAGTTCCTCTCGTTTTCTCTAGTCTCTTTCCTCACCTCACACTGGGATATGACTTCCCTATGGAGTTTCTTGCTGAGGAGGCCAAACTCAAACTAATGTGCAGTTCCAGCAGCTGGTGCTGGGACAATGGTATTTTGCTGCTGTGCACCCATTACTACAGCTCTTTATCCTTTGAAAGATTTCTTTCCAACTTGCCTGCCTAGCAGCCTCACATGTAATACATCCTTCATAAATCAGTTATGATTTACTGCTTTTGATGTAAAACTTCTCTCAGATAATCTGCATCTATTTTAATTTACTGTTATATTTTCAGAAATAACTAAAAACTTAAAGCCTTACCTTAAATTTATCAACTTCTGCCTTCGAACTTGTTGCATGATAAGATAACACCTGCCCCAGAACAAAAGATAAAAAAATCATTTTTGGAGACTTGACAAGTAGAAATAATAGGGCTTTGTACTGCAGTCTAATCAATGATGTTTAAAACAAATTTAGTTAATATTTATGCATGGTAATTCAGTTCTGAATGTCAGCATATAATAACTAATTGCAGGTTATCAGGTATACATTTGGCATTTACGTTGCAGGGAATTTTATAGGGAATCATGGACAGTAAGTAATTTAATATTATAAGCACTCCTACATTGTTCTTCTGGAGTTCTACAATTAAAAGAAAAAATTTAATGTAAAAATAACGGTAGATTTATAGACTTTAAATAATACCTTTTGCTATACTGTAAAGCTTTAATACCTTTGCTAGTGGCATATCACTGCATGGAAATTAGCACCTCTGTGCTATGCCCGACATTCTCTTCAATACTCTTCTGGAGATGAAAGCATCAAATATAATGCACAAAATACTGTACACCTCCTCTTATCATCTTCAAGTATGCCTACATTTACATAGAATACATTATATCCTTATGAGACAACACTAACATTGAACAAGTACTCCAGAAGGTGCAAGAGCCATCCTGTGTACTGGACCCACAAAGTGACTGTGCATCAGACAAGGTGCTGGCCCATGAAGATGCTTATAGAGCCAGAACACTTCTAGGAGGGACAGGTCCTCCTCACCACACAGCAGCACCCCATCTGCTTATGTGCTACAGCTCAATTTGAAATTGTTTCATCTGTGAATATCTCCATTACTCATACAAATACCTCAATTATCTCAAATGCCCTTGACTTGCAATATCTTATGGCAGTAAGTCCCAAGATGTATTTAATATCAATTTTAGAGGCATCATCTTTTACAGTAACACAAAATCATTCCTGCACTATAAAAGAATAAATAACAAGCACCAATGTACTTGTTCTGTCCCGTGTTTTACTTTCTAGAACTATACATCATGTCCTTCCTCAAATAATATCTATTTTTCTGCCCAAACATATCATAGCTTCTCTCAGAAATCTATAAGCAAAATTATGTCTTCTGCTATGACAGATTACACTTAATACCAAAATTCTTGTCAAGCTTCTACTTTATCTGCATTCATTATATCCCTCTAGATTTTTACAGTCATCTTTTATATTGATTATTCTAATCTTTTAATTATTTGCAAATTTTGCATTCTTAATATATGAAACAGTTTTTAGCCTGGTTTTGAATCATAGAGCATCCTGTTGTTAACCTTTCCCCATCATTTATTTACATTTTAGTCTTCTGTTTATTAGTCAATCTTATGAGAATTATATATGAAAAACAGTATCTGTATATCTGGACAAGAATCTTAAAGTATATAAAATTGTTTTATTTTACATCTGATATCAATGTCATTTTCAAATGCCACTCAATGTCATTCTAAATACATAATACTAATGAAGTATTCTATTCCTGAAAAATGGACTCTCAGTCCTTCAGCATACACCATTCTTTTGTTCAGTACTTTTCTGCTGTATCTGCAATCACTTTACATAAATATTATCAGGAGTTGTTACTCTTTTATAGAAAGAATTACACTTCACTGAAGCATAAGGGCCATTTATGAAACCTATAATCTACATTCAAGATATATGGCTATTAGTCTTTTTTAGATCAAAGAAAGCAGCTGTATTTTAAACCAATAAATTTAATTTCCTTTATTTCAGTAGTAATTAACAAACTTCTATGTTAACTTTCATCCCTGTGTATCTGAGTGTGATATCCGTTACTGCTTGTTTTTCTTGCCAGGAGGAGTATTCATTCTGAAGTGTCATATTGCACAAAAATCTAGGGCATTAGGGCTTATAGTAATTCATGACTATGATACGTAAAGAATAAGGAAGCCTGCAGGATACCTGAAAAGGAAAGTTTTTAACTTTTCCTCCTAAATAAATACATATACAGGAATAATAAAAAACCTCCTTATGCTTAGAGTGTTTTCAAATACAAACAGTCCCATTGACTTCAAAAAGCCTTAACATGCCTATGTGCTTTACAGGAGAGATCTCCAATACATAAATATCTCCAAGCCTAAAGCAAAGGAAAAAAAGCTATCTTCATTGCAATCCAATTTGGTTTGAATTTTGTTTTAATACACAGAAATTCATATCTCAATCAGGCCAATGCTATTTTTGTGGTTCTTACTGTAATGGCAGGTAGCGTATAAACTCACAGGAGTTACACAGTTAAAGAGTGCACACATCAGCGATAGCCAGATCATTTTCTTCTCTTATCACACAGGAAATTTAAAACAATACTGAAATCTTAGCAACATTACCCTTTCAATCAGAGGAATGTTTTAAGATTAATCAGTCTTGTATAATGCTTTTTAAAAGACCTTAAATTTTACTCAAACCATTCTTTATTGTTTTAGTATAAATAATGTAAATTTGTAAAGGTATCCTCAAAACTTCAAGTTTTGTTCTCAGGAAGTTTATTAGTACCATTATGTTTAAAATCTCCAGAATATAATAGAGAACAGAATGCTTTACTCCTAGAAGTTTAAATAATCATGATTTTTTTTTTAGTGTTCTGCATTTTAGAGTTTGTTTTAAAGGAGCTGGTAGATTTAATTCTTCATGAATGGGCGGGGACAGCAGAAACCAGAAAAGAACTTCCTACAAAGGCAATGGGTAAGAAAAAGAAAGCCTTCCATCTATTTAGGTACGCTATATGTATTTTATAGAAAGACATGATGCATTGGAATTCCAGGACCTTGCATTACGAATTGGCCTTGATCCACAACAGAGCTCTTACTGAGCTGCCAGTGACCCTGCTTTGACTTCATTCTAGCAAGACATGTATCTGAAAGGGATGCAGCTGATGTTGCTTTTGATACTAAAAAACTCTATGATAACTTTTTTCAAGTTTTGTCCTGCTCACAGTATGTTTTACTTACACCTCTCAACACTAGAAAAACGGGAAGCTATCTAAACATATGAAATTCTGAGGAATTTTTATTTACTGATGGACAAGAAAATACATCTAACATCTACATTAATTACTACACTTACACCTGTATGAAACTAGATTCTCCATCATCACTGTCCCCCCTTATAGTGTAAAAAACAGACATCAAGTGAGATATGCAGGTTCAAAATTACTTAAGCTGTGCATGAGCTCCCCAGCTAAGCATACCCTGAGAAAGTTTCCCTTCAGCATTACTTTAATAAGACAACACTCTAGGGTGTAGAGAGGTAGATATAGAAAATGATGCTAACTACAATAAATTCAGAAGCAGTAGGTTCCTTTGCATGTGACACTTATGAGCAAGAAAAGGCTTCATTAAGATGTATACATACATCAAGAGCCACAGACTGTTTTGCCCAGGATTTCTTCACTTGGTCATACATAATTGTGTTGTTGATGCCCAGTCCACAAAAAATAACAAAAGCCTAAAATTAAAAACAGAAAAAAGACAGTCAATTGTAATTCAATTATAATGCAAACCCAAAGATGAATGCTGGCTTAATCATGAAAAGGAATCGCATGGAAGTATTAGGAATAATCATGCTTAAACAGGTTATCTTGAGAATAGAGGTAAGTCACTGGCCTAAACAAGATGAGAAAGATCAGATGCAAGAAACTTATTCTAATTAGGATGTGACCTTATTAAGTGAGGACTACCAAGAATTAATGTCAAACTACAAATACAGACAACATTCTTCACCACCTCCCTAGAGCAGCCTAAG
>NW_010332404.1:4277-33999 GCF_000700745.2 Antrostomus carolinensis | reverse complement strand
TGCTGAAGCAGTATGTTATTGCTCCAAAGTTGAATGCCTCTTACTTCAAACAGTCGCTGGTCAGCATCGTCAAAGGGTTTCCCATCAAGCCTGTTCAACACTTGAGCGACCCCTTTGGAAAGAGTTAATATGAATTATAATATTAATTCATTAATTCACAGTGCAGAATATTTTACTCATTTGTAACATTTAAAATACATCTTTCAAATTGAAAGGCAAAGCTGCAAATATTTATTCTCAATAAACATGTGAAAGTCTGATTGTTTTGATACCAGGATTTAGTTTATTTCTTTCAACTGTTATTCTTTACTCTCCAAGTATAATATTTCAAATCTAAAAGTTACCTGCAATGCTTTTCCAAAAAGGTTAAAGATCTTTTTGGGAGAGAACTTGAGCACTTTGCTAACATCAGTCACATAATTTGTCCTAGTAATCTGGAGTACTAACATAATTTGTTAAATCAGTACTTTCATTCCTAAAATCTTAGTTGGTTTAGCATCACTTGGGTTTAAGTCCTTTTTTTCTCATGACTAGTCCATAAATTTATTGAACCAATGGAAAAAATGTAGTTTCCTTAAAACAACTGAAAAAGAAAAACTGTTCAAAGCTCTTGGCTCTAGTTGAACTAACACTGAGTTCTACCGCAACAAAGCGTTTTGATTTTGTTTAATTATGCCCTTAGAAAAGCACTGTAAGAGCTATCAGCAGTGAAGGGTTCAATTTCTTCCTACTTCTTTAAGGTAATATGCACTTCACAACAAACAATGAGCCATATTTTTGAAAGACTCAATTCCCATGTCATTTCTGCTGAATAAGTTCAAAGATCCTGATCCTGCATGGCAACGAGTGCCTTCAAGCAATGCACTACTGATCTCAGATCTCACTGACAGCAACAACACGCAGGGATGTAGCGTCTTGCCCTGCTGGTTTAAGTTGCTATCACTGACTCAGATTCTTCTCTGGAAAGTTAACCAAGGAATCTGGCACTGTTATTTACAAATGGCACTCCTTTTTGTGCCAAAAGCAGGTAATAACACAGGGTCAATTGCAGGCGTATCATAACTGGGAAGCATCCTATCAAACAAGCAATAAAACCCTGTCGCATCCTGATCCAGCACACATCCCTGCCACAGGCAACTGACAGCTGCCACAGCTTCTCTGGTAAGTCTTCCCCAACTGTGTAGCTTATCATTAAAGAGGGAAATTACCACTTTGCTGAAATGGAGAAACTGTTGCCTGAGTTGCATACAAAAAAAGGGAGACCCAAGAAAAGCAAAGTGTATAAAACATTTTTCACTAATATTGCAAGAACTTCTGTTTTTATCTCATTAGTCTTCAAGTTTCAATGCAATATATAACTTAACAGTGACATAATGGGAAAGCTGAAAAAGTCCATACAGCATCTGAGTCAAAAAATCCCTTCTTGGATACTTAACATGCATCCTAGGTACTGTAACTTCTTAACAAAATTCAACTGGGTAAATGAACAAGGAACATAGAATTAAAGAGACAGAATTAAATTTACATTACCACAAAAATAATGCAACTACGAGGAAGATCTTACCGATTATTTGGTGGTTGCTATTCCATATAGGAACACACAGAACAGACCTTATGTGAAAGCCAGAAATCTGGTCAGCCTAAAACGTAGAAATGAGGGGTTCCATTAGCAGTAGGTATCATTTGGAGCCTTTTACATTCTAGTAGTAGAAATGTAAAGGAGTAAGTTTATATTTATAAATGTCATTTCCATATGAATCAGCTCTCACTCAGAAAAAAATTCTGCTGATACATCATTCACAGTAAGACTAACCAGAAGTCATAAGGATTATTCTAAAAATTGCCAAAGAGAACAAATATTGCCATCTTTGCCACAGAAAGCTTACACTCTTTGACTTAGATCTGGAATTAAAGACAAACTGCAACTGAGACAATGTTCAGACAATTCCTGGATTACTTACAATGGTGGATTAGTAGTGACAACCTCCACTGAATAAGCGTGCCTCAGAAATACTCTTCCCAATTTTCAAACTGAAAGTGGATGTAGCAACACAGCTATAAAAAGGGGCTTGCAGGAAATACACATTTTCAGAAGGAAAGCAAGAGTAAGTAGGGAATTGTGCAAAAGTGCAGGCTATGAAGAAATGGAAGGATGGGGTTAAAACCCAAATTTGAGATTTTCTATATAGGTTTAATTTATCCTGTAGTTCTGGCAAGAATTTTCTAATTTATTGTTTTCTAATACAGTATAAAACTTTGCAATTTATTATAAGTGTCTGATTCTCTCTTTTCTACAGTTAATAAACTATATGCAGGGTCATTGCTGCAAAATCTAAAGAAAATAAAGTGTTTTTTCAGAACTCATCACTGAAATCAGTGTGGAGTGCCACCTAAAATCCATGGGAGTGGGGAAAAAATTGTCCCAGATGTGTATCTTAAAATGAACTCAATGAAAATACTTTGGCATTACATTCTTGGTAAGTTGAAAGTTGAGCATCAATATTTAAAAGTAATAATTAGTGTTCTGGGAGGAAAAAGAGAGCATTTTTTAAAAAAAGCAGAGAAGAGAGTATCTGGTCATAGCTACAAACGTATATTTAATTTTAAGTCATAAGGGATAACGCGTTCTTCTTACTACACTTGACTGTCTTGTAGAAATAACTGATGATAAAAACTGAATTTAAGCGTTAAATTTTCATAGGAACCCACCAACAGAAAATAATCACTGCCCATTGTATTAAGCATTTTCTTTTTCTCTATATAAATTGGGCAGTGCCTTTAACTTGGAAAAGACTAACTGTGAAACAAATTAGAGCTGAATTATTCAGGACATGTTATATTAAAAGCACAACTGCAAACATATCAACAATTGGCGTGCTTTATTTTAGCATATCTCTTTGGCAAGATATAGACCCCAGGCACTAATTGTACTTTTTGAAATTCTGAACAAATTAGCATCAATGCAGTCATCTTGTACACTTCTACAGCAGGCCCCTTATATTTCTTGTTTTGACAAATTCTGCTGATTTGAGAGATAACCCCTTTAATAACACAAGAAATAAAAATGCAACCAAACTCTCAACATGAAACACTTCCAACACTTACTGTAGTAATACAGTTTAGTAAGCTTGCTGACCAAGGCTGTCCACTGATTAACGTGCTGCACAATTGCTCGCCAAGTCCCCCGTAGTAATACTGTTTCACTGGACAGAATTCCGTGAAGATTTTGTCCTTCCATAACATTTATTTAGGTGTTAAGTACACGTATACATTTTTCTCTGCATCTACACCTTCCTAACTGAGGCTGGAATGAATGGGGTACCTTAGGATACACAACTTTTACTAGAAGTGATATGTATCTTGGAGAAATCCAGTGTGTATGTTTAATTTGTGCAAATTAAAAAGTTAGCTGGCTAAGTTAGGTCACAAACAACATTTGTCTCTCCAGATGCTGGTTCTGTTTACACTCTGTGTGCACAATCCCAGTCTCCAACAGCTAACAACAATGGTGCGGATAACACTAAACACCAACAGTAGAATTTTCAGCAATAAAAAAATCAGTTTGCATAGGTATCAAAGCACTTGATAGAGGAAGGTATTGCTTATAACTAGAAAAAAAATGACTCATGGAAAGACTAAGTAACTGCTTGAAGTCATGCACTAATCCAGTGACCTGTGTTTACTGTATAAAGCTGTGTCAACACCAGTAGACCAGAAGGATATATACACATAATGAATAGAAAAAATAATTTAAAAAAAATTCTCATGTTTTACAGTCACTTGTATGTAATAAAATTGTGTTATATTAGTTGCAATGCCAAAAATATGATGTATATTTACATTTCTAAAAATCTCTTACTTCAGCATCAAAGCGAGGATCCTGATAGGCATCACTGATGTTCACTGGGAGACCTGTGGAAGCTACAAGTTCAGCAATGCTATTGTTTATTAGCCAGTCAGAATAAGATGATGATTTCTCCACGCTGTCTTTGAAGCTATCAATAGGTATAGTAAGGAAAGAAAAGAATACAGTCAACATTGCTTGAAAGTCCAGTATGTCTTACAGGCATATTCATAGGAACAGCAGAACCATTCACAGTTATTAAGTGTTACTAAGCATTATGTATTGAACAGTAATTTGGTATTTATTGAAAACAAATCTCCTTTACAAAAATCTTTCTACTGAAAATAGCATTGGTCTTCCAAGTGAAGTAAATACAGCATATAATAATGAAATGCATTTACATGTGAATCAAGAGCCGGATTATGTTCCAAGTTTCTGTGGGATACAGGCCTGCTCATCAAAAGCAACCAGTTCCAAATAATATTGTCTGTAGAGCTACCTGAAAGTATATAATTTTAAGATTTTAATTTTTCAAATTAGTCTAATAATTTGAGGTATTTGTAATTTATACTTCCAATATTTTTCCTGTCAAGGGAAATGCCATTATTTATTTCGGCCTGAAATGCCAGACCTGAGTGGGTGAAGAAGTCATCAGGAAATAAGTCTTAAAATCAATAATGCAAGTATGTTGCTGTAGGTGGATCCAAGCAGGCATACAATACGTTAAGGTTTTCTTTTTTTAGTCCTGGCTGAGCTTCTGCCACAACTACTGAGGGGCTGAAGAGCTGTCAGTAAATGAGCATAAGTCTAGAATTATGGGCTGAACTCACAACACACCACTGCAGCTTCTCCAGAAGAGTCAGTATCTACACAGACCTTAAAATCCTCACCTTATACCTCATCTAATCAGCAGGGAAGTTCTCATTGACTTATTGCAGATAGGTTTTTGACATTGGCAAGGGGTAGGTATTCATGTGTGAATAAGTGAATGCAAGTTGTCTTAGTTTTGAGAAGAAAACTCATCAATTTTCAACACCTGAGAAACATTACTTTAAAAAGTGACTCTGAGGAGCCATGAAGAAGACTACAATAACTTCAAGCTTCAAAGCAATGCGCATGAATGAAAGGAGGTTGCACAGTAAAATGCTTGGAAGACTCAAAGTGAAAGGATTGATTTTTGTTGGCTGCATTGATTTTCCAGAGACTAATTCAATTAAGTCACTAATTTGAAAGAAAGCTCAATATTCTTAAAAGACTATAAAGATAATAATTATGTACACAAATAAATCAGAGTGTATCAAATTTCACTTGGGATAAGAATTTTTAGTGACTGTAATAAATGTTATGTGTATACTTTGACAAGAGCCTTTAGAGAAATATAGCGGTTTTTGAGCTAGGTAAAAAAAAAAAAAATCACATTTATAACTTAAAATTTATTTCAGGACACCAATACTTGAGAAAAAAATATTTTAAGAATAAGAATCTAATTTCAAATGCATAGTTCCCAGTTCATACATTAAAAATCTGGATGATATTATCATTATCATATAGAACACTTTAAATCAGGATTGGATTATGGGCGTGAAGCATTTGAAGCATCAAATGAATTCAAGTAAAAGAAACTTGAAAAGAAAAAGCTATAATTCAGGAAGAAGTTTTAAAAGTATGTTCTATGTCATCTCCATGCCTAGCAAGTGCTTTACACTTAGGAAACTAAGAGGCACTCGGCTTTCACTAGAAGGAGATATCAATGATTAATTCTGATGAAAATCACAGCCAGCTGGCTCTCTCTCCATCCTCAGCAGCTCAGAACACTCAGAAGCTACTCTAAAAATCACAAGCAACAATTTTCTCTAAACTGTGGAAAGCTGTGAGTCTGCTGCACTGATGCAGGCGGCTGCTTTGCCACCATCTCCCTGTCATGTTCACATACTAGCAGGAGCACCACATGCCAGGCAGGAGAGTAAACCCAGCTCAGGAGCATCAAGCAGTGCTGCAGGCTCCCCTTATGCAGCTGCTTGCCTTGTTATCTTCCTCAAACTTTCCCTGATGGCAGAAAGTGCAGTAGGGAAGTAGTACAGCCAAAATCACAGGTACCATCAATCCTCTCTAAACAGTGACATGAACCCTTCCAGCTCCTAGGAACAGGAGAGCAGAAAGACGCCTTATGAAGCATGAAAATACTGCAGGGAATGAGGTGATAATCTGAGTGCACATCATCCCAGGGACAGTGCTGGAGAAACAGAAGTAGCAGGGATTTTGGCACATCCTCTGTACCAGCCCAAACGGGAAGGAGCACAGATATTTTCTCCCAAGCAACCCATGCTCTGGCTCAGGCAGCTGACCTCTCCACTACTACTGCTACTCAGGTCAGAGAGCTGTAGTCTCAGTGACATCATTTGCTAATACAATGACTTCTGTGCAGGAAAGACATGAGCCTCCAGCACCTTCCCTCAGGCTCATCTTCATCCAGAATACATCAGAACTGAGAACCCTCAGGGCTTCTAAGATTTATGTAATCTTTCTTCAAAGAGAGGGAAAATTCAGGAGACTTGGCAAACCTATACTTCAAGACCAAAATGACTGTCAAAAAGGAATGCATCAGCATGTCATGACAGATAATAAACTTCATCATGGTGTGTGCTGAAAAACTGCAAACTGAACAGATAAATGCAAGTGTTGTCTTGCAAGGTATTTCTTTACAACCAACAGCAAAGAAAAAAAGAGATACAACTATTCATTATAACATTGAGGGACTAAACAGGTGAACTGCTATTAGCCAGATGTAAAAATGTAAAAAGAAAAGTCAGTTTCTTCTAAAACTGTAAGAAGATAGACTAGGATGTGAAAAGCTATACTGTCCTTGGCACTTCTCTCTTTCAGCCTATAATATCTTTGTATTTCAAATATTATTTCTTTGAAATTTTAGTGATCTGCACTGGTGTAATAATGAAGAAACTAATCTTTCCACATGAAATGTTTCATGACTTTACATCAGTTACGGATGCAGAATGAAAAGGACAAAACTGACTAGAAAAGTGCTCAAATGTCAATGGCTTACACCATTGTTTTGTATCCTAAATAACCTTTATTTTCCCACTGTAGTGCCAATAACTCAAGCTGTGCCTGTGCTAGATCCAAATGTGACATCATATCTGCCAGTCTAACCTTGGTCTTTGCAAAACCAACTTCACTCTTCGCTGGATGAAAAATGAAAGAAAAAGCATTAAATCTTTATATTAAGATGCACAGAAATATAACTTTATAGGTCTTGTAAAGACTAGCTAGCAGGTCGCAGGTGTTTATTAATGTATCAGACTAAAGTTAAAATAATCTTGACTTGACTACATGCAGAGCAGGCTACTACAAACTGCTTTTTGGTAACATACTAATATAACTATGGTAACAAGAAATGAGCCAGCTTGGTTATCTTGACACCACTCTACATTGTTTTGACTAATCTGGCTACAGATCAAGTTTGAGAAAAACAGGAATAACAACCACATCCCTTGATTCATCCTCCTGTCTCTGAACAAAAGGAATGTATTTTCACCCATTTAATTGACCTAGGAAAGACCAACGGCTACTCTGAAGCTCTTTGTCAAAAGCAGTAACTTGTTATTCCCAGATGAATCAGTAGATTATTTACTCATATTTAAAACTTCCTATTTATTATAACTTGTTTTCCTTTTCCATTTGTCTCACCATTCCCATCTCTCAACTACTGGATAGTGTATGGAAGAGATCTAGCTTCCACTCATCTTTCTGTGTGGTCTTGGACTCTGCTGTCAGCTTCCACAACTTAAAAATAACACTACCCATTTTTGTAATGCTGTGAGATCAACCCATGAAAAGCACTAAGAATTATGATCCATTGTAATCTGGTTACAATGTGCACATTCACCTTAATGAAGTGGTAGCTTCTTACCACACTGGAGCTGAAGAAATAAAGCATGAAAGAAGGCAAATCACCCCAAAATATTTTTTGACATTGCTTAAAGGGATTAAATATGGCAAAACACAAAGTAATCTTCAAGTTTGCTAAGCTATGGATAGCAAGTTGGACAGAAGGCTAGGTTTATCATTACAGCAGCCATTTAACATGGAAAATTTTAATTCAGAATCAGTATAAATTGATTATATAAAATGTATATGATAATGACTGAGTTTGGGCCCTGAAAGATGGGAGAAACCTTCTCACAATAGCCCTGAATCTTCATCCACTCATTTGGTAGGTAGGACATTTTATGTGAACCATTACCAGATGTATTAACTTGTAGGAATTAATACAGTAACTGCACATGGACAAGATGCTCTGTCTATTACTACTTACAATTTGCCCTTTATCAGTGTTTAAATACAGATCCCACTAAGAAAAACATATACTTCTATTCTGACTGGACTCCCAAACCAGATTTAGTCACAGGAACACAAATTCTAGGGAACACATGTTCTCTGAGGTTTTTAGGCTTTCCAACTTGACAATGAGAGAAATAAAGTCTTAACTGCAAACCTTTCAACAAAACTGTAAGAAGGCATTTTGTAAGAGATCAACAGTCTAAAATAATTTTGTAATTTTTACTTCAGTACTAACCATGCAAAACAACACTTGGGTGTCTTTCATGAGTTGAACAACAAAAACTCATCAGTTATTTCCTGGTTTCTTCTTAGACACTGATACAATGCTAGCACTATATACTCAAACATACATATATATAAAAATATAGACATGTATATTTATTCAAGCAAGTCTCCATTTAAGGCAAGCAGGAGTCTTGTCTGAGTGAAAACTGTAGGTTCACACTCTTCATTCAGATCTACCCAAAGTTCCATAAGAAAATAAAACTATGATCAAGCAAATTTAAAACTATGTGAAAAAAATAAAGTAATCCATTACCATAGAAGACATGAGCACTAACCTGTTATCAGTATCAGCACTGCATTTTGGAGATAACAACTCAAAGGATTTTGTAAATTTCACCACCTGTCATAAAAAAATAAATTTAAGTTGCTATTAAGATTAATAAATATGTAAGAAACCAGAAATGTAAGGTTCCTATATTTAAACCATATTTTTACCCAATGGTCTTAGAATAAAAATTCTATCTGTATTCTCCCAGTGGAGAATTCATGTTCAAAATACACACTGTGCGCAGTTCACTAACAACCAATATAAAAATCAAATGGTATCTTTAGATTCCTTCATGAAACTACTTTCTGTAACAGTATCTGCTTACCTTCAAAGGGCTTTGGAACATGAATTATGGAACTTTACCCAAACTACACTTTTTTTTAATATAGGAAAACAAACACAAAGACTCATTTGCACTACTAATTGCAACCAATTTTCCTCAAAGATATGTGCCTATAGCACATAAGTGAAACATTTTAAGAGTGGCTAATGTGACACAGAACACATGTACTGTTTTTGGATGCTAGTATGAGCCCCCATCTCCCACTTTGGTTCTGTATTGTAAAAGCTTTTCACATGATGTACATGTTATGGTATTTTAGACATGGGTTAATGTTGAGTTACCCTATGGACAACTATTTTGATATATAGGTTAACCCTCCAAAATAGGTGGAAATCAGGAACATAACTGTTTTGCCACTAGTAAAAGTGACCAATAGCATCTTGCTCTTTTCCTACTTCAAATTAACCTGATTTATGACTGTTTAGAAAAAGTCTAGGCTTAATTGAATACCCTGGCTATCCACATTTCAGAATTTGGTGTAGAGGAAAAAAACTCATTGCTTGTTGTTTGGAAAAAACCCTCAGGTTTGGTTTTTTTTGTTTGTTTGTTTTTTTTGTTTGTTTTTTTTTCTCCTATCTCAAAGGTAGAAATAGTACCAAGAGCAGAAAACTGAAGTGAACAATGCCACCCACAGCCTGCTGCTAACACGATGTACTGTTCTGTGAAAAATAAAAGTCATAGTATACTTTAAAACATAGTGGCATTTCATAAGAATGTAGTAGAACTGTATCTTGTAATTATAAAATCAGTGTGGGGGGTCTAGAAAGAGAAAATAAACTAGAAACATTAAAATTCTATAGCACAATATATAAACAAAATACAAGCCTTGATCTTGCTTTTATGAATGCCAGTGTAATTTAGTGCATACTCCACTGGAAGTACTTAATTTCTATTAATTTAAATGAAATAAGAATCATCTCTTTCCTCCAGGAGAGACAATAACAGGGTTTTTTTTCTGCCATATACACAAACTTACGATTCTGTGTCTGATAATCATTTAGACTTGTCACAGCCTTGCAACAAATAATCAATTACACAGACAGTGAATCCTAAGATACTTGGCTAGAAAAAAGAATGATGTTACAAGCAACATTTTTATCTTTTAACTGCTTCTCAAATCAGTAGAAAGGAGGATAATTTGTGTTGAATAGCCTGAAAACACTGAAAGGAGCTACCAATACAAAGGTAGTAACTTATTTTACTACTAACAAGTCATAAAAATTTTAAACATTTTTAAAGAGGCTCTCATACCCTACGAACAGCAGTACTACAAAGTCTCAGAGAAAGGCCCTGTCAAAACTGTGCATGAAATCCAACTCTTGACAAATACTTTCATATACCTTATGTCTATCTGCTCAGAGCTCTGCAATGAAATATTTCTTGGTCAACTGGACAGAGCAATTGGAAAAAAAACCATATTTCAGTAATACTGAAAGTCATATTTTCACTTCAACTGCTCAAAGGAAAAGCTTCTTCCTGTCACAAGTACATGACTATCTAGACATTTGTATGCAAATATATCTTTTTCAGTGTATTTTCTGTTATTGCAGGGAAAATTACTAGGTCAAAATAACACAAGAGAACAGCATTTTCATAGTTTAGGAACTGAGACCAGTTCTCATTTATTTTGCAAACTATTAAGGAAACTAGTTTAAACGTACAAACAGAGCTACTCCCAAACATACCCCTGTGAACAGTTAGAGTGGAAGACTTTCAGGAAGGAACAAATCCCATGGAGCAGAGGCCTCCAAAAGTAGCTGAGAAAACTCACTGTTGTAGGTTCACCCCTTACTGTCTTGCTTTTCTTCCACATTAAGATACTGGATTTGACAAAAAAACATTCATGAGAAGTTCAGAAGCTGACTAGTGTGAAAACACTGATTAGATTGCTGTAAAGCCCACTGAGTTGCTGAATACACAGGACGATCCGTTAACAAAGTCTCGATGAGTTTATTTTTATTTGTTATTTCTGAGGGACTAATAGTCTGATTAAAGATGCAACATGTTACATACTAGAATAGAAGCTAAGTAAGTCAGTTTGCTACACTTCACAATAACAGAGGCAGAAGTATGAATACTGTAGAAATATCAAAGATATCTGACAATTATTTATTGGAATGTATGCAGAAAAGGTTAGTTCTAAAAATGACCATTAAAGATCTGGTTGATGATGTAACCGTTTCTGGTTCTGAAGCAGCTTGCAAGCACCACCATTTGATAAGACATTAGCCTGAAAATGTTATCTAGGTCATAAATTCCATGGAAATGTAAATGAAGCTACATACAGGATTTTTCTTTTCTTCTAGTGCCTGTATCATGAAATAAAAGAATGAGCAAATAAATATTTGATAACAAATCATTTTTCTTTTTTTAAGCAGATTAAAGGACACCTTGCTTCTCAGTTAAGCTGTACTAGCTGCTCTGTATTAAGCACCATTCCATCACATACACAACTGAGAATCACAGCGTATCAGCTGGATCACACCATTGATAGTTAAATCCACCAGTCATTTACAGGCATCCTATTAAATGCTTTCAGATGACCAGAAGGAATCATAAATGTACCTTTCAGTTTCCATTTGAAAAACTGTCTACATTGGTTTTGGCTGGGATAAAGCTAATTTGACATGTTTTAGACTTGTGATGAAAACCATGTTGATAACAGGGATGAAAACATCCTGCAGTACTAAGCAATACTTACACAGCATCAAGGCCTTCTGCTTCTCACTCTGCCCCATCCAGTGAATAGACTGGAGGGTGCACAACAGATTGGGAGGGGACATAGCTGGGACAGCTGACCCCAACTGACTAAAGGGATATCCCTTACCATATGACATCATGCTCAGAATAAAAGCTGCTGGAAGGGGGGACACTTTCAGAGTTAGGTGACAGAACAACTGTCTGCTGGTTGGAAGTAGCACATGAATGCCTTATTTTGCTTTGCTTGTGCACACAGCTTTTGCTTTACCTACTAAAAAGCTTTTATCTCAACCCACAAGTTTTCACACTTTTACCCTTCCAATTCCCTTCCCCATCCCACTGGGGTAGGGAAATGATTGAGTGGTTGTGTAAGGCTTAGCTGCCTACTAAGGTTAAACTACAACAGCAGTGTCAATAAAGATTGAACCTGTATCTAACTTACACTTAAGAATGATGTGCTGGAAGAATACCTGCTGTCCAGTATTCACATATGATACAAAACAGCTTCACCACAATAAAATCTTTCTACAGAATGTGCAGATATACTTACTGGTGAGTCGATATCTTCCAGAAGTAATACTGAGCACCTTTCACACTTCAGCAGAGTCTGGGCCCGATGCATAATCTTCTTGACAATTTTCTCTAAGTCAGTCTG
Organism: Antrostomus carolinensis; assembly: GCF_000700745.2. Classification (NCBI taxonomy): domain Eukaryota; kingdom Metazoa; phylum Chordata; class Aves; order Caprimulgiformes; family Caprimulgidae; genus Antrostomus; species Antrostomus carolinensis. Next base: position 21,545 of record NW_010332404.1, on the reverse strand, counting down.
CTCCTCAAAGAGGTCATTCACTACTTCCAGTAAAGCCTGCATACGAGGACAGAAAACTCTTGTACTGGTTGTAAAATAAATAAATACATAGAGTATTGCAAAGGAGGCATAACCTCTGTGATTGATTTTAATGAACGATCCATTGAAATCTTTATTCAAATAGAGCTCTCAACAGTTACGGCCGCAGAATTGGGGTGGGGGTATCTAAAGAAAGAAAGAAGTTAAGTATTTCTTAGCTCACAACTGGGCACAATTCAACTCTTGGCGAACAATGGGGATCTTTCAAACTATTTCACTGCGGTCCAAAAATGAAACAATGGCTGTAATGCAACTCTTGAAGTACACAGTATGGATTCAGTTACTTGATTTGCTATATTGAATTTGCTGGTGCATTTAAACTCCATTTTATTCATTTGTTACCCATTTTGCATGTTCAAAGCTGGAAAGAAAAAACACACATCGATACTTCCATATTCCAATAGCACTTTGATCCAGTCTTTACCACTAACAACACATCTAAAATAGTGTTTTAAAACAAAGTGCTTCCCTTCTCATTTTATCAACTTTAAAAACAATAGGTCACGTTATTTCTTACCATGGGTCCAAAGTGTGCTTTTTTCCTTTATTCTGGTTTAGGATGCAATATTCAAGAACATGCATATAGGTAAGTGTATAAATGTTAGTGGTCTTAGCTCTCCTAACACAGTGATCATCAGCAAAATGTTTGCCACAGTAACTGGAGGTTGCCGCCATTGGTGCCCAGTTTGACGGGGAGTGCCAAGTACAAGCTTGTCCATCACATGTTACTTGCCAACTAATTTCAACCATGTACTAAGCAAAGCTAAAGACCACCAACAGGTCAAAAACACAATTAAGTACAGGCCACCACGTAGCTGTCAGATGGCAATGATATTTGTTTTGCCTCACATGGCTGAAGTGACAAGAAACAAAATCTGTACATCTAATCCAATTTCCTGATGTGTCCAACCACCAGAATTTACCATTTTCTAATGAAGAATGAGAATGTCCCTATTTCTGCTGAATGTCTCCCTCAGAAGATTAAACACCAACTCCTCAGAAGTCTTATTGTTCCCTGCGGGCTGGGAATCTGCACCAAATTTTAAGTCTCTAAGTAGTCAAACAATTATTTTGTTTGAACATCAAACAAAGAAAAAGTCTTTGGCAGAAAAGTCTTTTTTTGTCCCCCCAAGCCTCCTCCACATCTCCATCCCAAAATAGTGGTCTGTAGTCAGACCTGGACAGAAGACAAGCTTAGATGCTTCATGACCCTTAATATATACACTATTAGAAAAGGGTTATTGGCAGCTTTCAAAGCAACAGAAAGCATTAGTTTCCATACATGGAAAGCACCAAAATCCTGAATATACAAATGCCAGTGCTCAATACACAGACCCACCCCACTATAGTTTCACTCACTTTGTGAAGCAAGAGTAGGTTCAACACGACCAGAGGCATTTCTACTGAAGCTTTGGCAAGCTGCAATTCATGATAACAAAAGTATCACTTCTCATCATTGCAGGAAAGATTAAGAAAAAAGCAAACAATTATAGAAAACCATCAGAATTACCTTTATTTCTTAAAAAAAATTTAAAAAAATAAAGACACCTCTGAGAAGTAAATTACTCCAGCATTATTTTCACTTCTTTGGAGCCTCCTGTCCCAACTCATGCATGGAATCAGCAATCATGAGTAATGCAAGTAATGTTTTTGTGCAGGCACACACTGTCAAAACCCTTCACTTAGTTTTTTTTCTTGCTTACTTTTATAAAAATATATCCATATTATTATGAATTTAATATTACAAATTCAGGATGGCAAAGGTCTGGTGTTTCTGGAATTTTATGGGAGTTTGAATCTCTGCCGAAGTAACACTCTCTCCTGCACCATCTGTGTCACAAATGCAGTTGTTTCAGCACTACAAAACAGGGAACTGACATCAGGAAACAACAGCCACCATCACAAGCGTATTTCCCTCCCACACTCTCTGCTTGCTGCCTCAAGTTAAGAGAGTGATCTGTTGAAAATGCATTTTTTTAAATAAAACACAGTTAATGTCTGCTTAGCAAACACACATGTATAACTGGAATCTGAAGGAACGAAAGATGAGGGTTTGATATTGGGTCAATATACTTTTTTTTTTTTTACTTACCCTGCTTCTGTCATATTCCTTCCTTGAAGCTGCAAATAGCTGGGCATTGGATATGGCAATCCCACAGAATGGGAGATACATCTGCATCACCTAGTATCAAAGGAAACTCAGAGTCATTAAGAACAACTGCTATGAGACACTCACGTTACTAGCAACGAGACCTAAACTTAGATGACACGTCCCAGGAAGGTCTCAGCATACTCACTCTTCAGCAGAACACCAAAAGAAACAAAATCATCATGGGCAAGGCACATAAAATGGGTGTAGCAGATTAAATAGCTAGGAAATAACAAATAAACTTGAGTGCACAGGTCCCAGCAGTGAGGGTCCTCTAGAACCTGTCTAGAAAATGGCAGATTCTCAGTTCTATAAAATGTGTGCTGAAGACTACATTAAATTACAACTTCCTCAGAAAAATTATTCTTTTTTTATTTTTCTGAACTGTTTGAGTCACATTCCTGTTTTTTTCCTGCTGATTTCTAAAGTATATAGATTTTGGAAAATACAAACACAGTGGAACACAGCACACTGATCCAAAACTATTAGTCAGAAAGCTGATTGTCTTCTCAATGAGAAAAAATAAGGTTAAAGAACATGCTTGAGAAACTAGGCCTTAATGCATCACCATACATCAAGAAAGATTGGACAAGAGAGTCTGATAAAATATTTTGAGGTGCACAAGGTGTCTTCAGGCTGGCTAAGACTTTAGGCATACTTTAGGCTGGCTCTGTGTGAAATGAATGAACTAGGCTAGTAAAACACTTGCATACCAGTAGGACTGTAAGGAGCCAATACTGTTACGCCAGATTCACTTCAGGGATTTTTCCCTCCTAAGAGAACACAAAAAGATGAGGAAATGGCACATACCACCATAACCTACATGCATCCTTTTTGCCTCCTTTTAATTGATACATATATAATTACTAATCCTCTGGTGCTCCGAGGTAAATACTGTATCACTGAACCATAATGCACTGTGATTCTATTTCTATTCCTGTTGATTATTATTTCTCCTTAAAGAGAAGAATGCGAGTTATAATGAGCATAAAACACAGTCCATATTTTACTATCTTAATTCTTCAGCATCGATATGTTTCCTTAATATAATACTGACTTCTGGCAACAGCGAATAAATTGGGCAGAAATTGTACTGAAAGGACAGAATATTGAAAGGCAGGTCATAGACACACTGTTAAGCAGCATGTGACAGGAAACACCGCAGATAAATGATATGGTTATTTTAATTTGCCTCAGTGAGACAAAATCTTGTTAAGCAGCAGCTATTTTCTTTTTCCTTGTCTGCTGTTCTTCCTATAGCACTGAACACACCAGGACAGCTTGCCTCTACCAGTCAATGTCTGTACAAGTTTGTCAAATAGTTTTATTATTTATTATTTAGTGAAGCCCACTTGATGCTGGAACTTGTAAAGGATGCACTGGCAGCTGGTCTGGAGGTTGAGTATGCAACATGTTTCTGTTACACCAATGCACACCCTTTTAAAGGACAAAATAATTTCCCTTTGCTATACTGAAGGCCATTAAAAAAATAATTTTGAAGCAAAATGGACTGTATCTGAAAGAAAATTTCCCTCCACATCTATTTTGAATTAATGACAGGAAAAGAACCTGCAGATTTATTAAACAAACCATTTTTCTAAGAAAGCAAATAGAATACAAAAATATATTAAAAAATAGTTTTAACAGTGTCCTGGTTTCAGCTGGAATAAAGTTAATTTTCTTCCTAGTAGTTGGTATAATGCTGTCTTGGATTTAGCATGAGAATAATGTTGATAACACACTGATGTTTTAGTTGTTGCTAAGCAATGTTTATCCTAAGTCAAGGGCTTTTCAGCTTCTCATACTGCCCGGCCAGCAGAGGCTGGGAGTGCACAAAAAGCTGGGAGGGGACACAGCCAGGACAGCCGACCCAACTGAGCCAAAGGGGGATTCCATACCACATGATGTCATGCCCAGTATATAAACTGGGGGGAGCTGGACAGGGGACATCACAGCTTGGGGATTGGCTGGGCATTGGTCAGCAGGTGGTGAGCAATCATTCTGTTCATCACTTGTTTTGCATATTTTTAAAGTTATTATGATTTTCCTTCCTTTTTTGTCCTATTAAACTGTCTTTATCTTTTTTTACCTTTTTTTTGCCCCCATCTCAATTCTCTCCCTCATTCCTCTGGCAGGGAGGGGAGCAAGCAAGTGGCTGTGTGGTGCTTAATTGCCAGCTGGGGTTAAACAGACAGATATATCTCATTAATTTATTTTGGCAAATAAGATTAGTTGCAGTGATTTATCACAGCACTTTGTGGCATATTAACAAACAAATCAGTAAATATAGTATATTTCATAAAAATGAAGTTCAGTCTGAATAATAAGCTAATCTAATGAACCTGCTGAGATCAGAATCACAGAATGGTTGAGGTTGGAACAGACCTCTGAAGGTCATCTAGTCCAACCACCCTGCTCAAGCAGGGACTCCTACAGCACATGAACCAGAATTTTGTCCAGACAGTTTTTGGACATCTCCAGGGAGGGAGATTTCACAACCTCTCTGGGCAACCTGCTCCAGTGCTCAGTCACCCTTACAGTAAAGAAGTTTTTCCTTATGTTTAGGTGGAACTTCCTATGCTGCAGTTTATGCCCATTGCCTTTTGTCGCATTGTTGGGTGCCAATGAGGAGTCTGGCCTCATCCTCTAGACACCCTCCCTTTAGATATTTAGAAACATTAATCAGATCCCCTCTGAGTCGTCTTTTCTCCAGGCTGAACAGGCTCAGCTCACTCAGCCTTTCCTCACATGAGAGATGCTCCAGTCCTTTAATCATCTTAGTCACCCTTCACTGTACACACTCCAGGAGTTCCATGTCCTTCCTATACTGGGCAGCCCAGAACTGGACACAATACTCCAGGTGGGACCTCACCAGGGCTGAGTAGAGGAGGAGAATCACCTCTCTCAACCTGCTGGCAACACTCTCCTAATACAACCCAGTATATCGTCAGCCTTTCTGGCCACAAGAGCCCACTGCTGGCTCATATTTAACTGGTTGTCCACCAGGACTCCCAGGTCCTTCTCCACAGGGCTGCTTTCCAGGAGGTCAGTCCCAGCCTGCACTGGTGCATGTGGTTATTCCTTCCCATTTGCAGGACTTTGCACTTTCCCTTATTTAACCTCATCAGGTTCCTCTCTGCCCATCTCTCCAGCCTGTCGAGGTCCCTCTGAATGTCAGTGCAGCCATCTGTCGTATTGGACACTCCTCCCAGTTTAGCATCATCAGCAAATTTGCTGAGGAGGCACTCTGTTCCTTCATCTAAGTCACTGATGTTGGAAGATACCACCTTTTTTTTTTTTTTTAAATGAAAGTTAGCAAGATTATATTTTGCATTACTTGAGCATTCAGGGACCAGGTAACCTGACCCAGTTTCTCATACCTAACCCACCAACAAGTTCTGCACCCTGGGGTAGCAACTACACTCACCTCACAAATTCACAGTGGTATACAAAAGCTAAAAAGCTGTGCTCACTTACAAACTGTTCAATATTTTATCACGCCAAGAAACATTCTATGAAAAGATGATGAAGTAACAGGCACCAGTTCAATATCTCATCCTCTTAATTTCTAAATTCTATTATTCCATTATGGGGTTATTTTATGAGTATTAAAACAGAACTACCAAAAGAATGGACAGGATAAGTACTAGAAGCTTTAATACCCAGTTATGCAACCACTTACATTTCAGCTGGGTCCTGAAGATGACAAACCTGTTCTGCAGAACTACACCAGTAAAATCAAATTACTGCCCTGACTATAGTTACTTTTTTCTTCCCACAGAAGCATATAATCCCATTGCTTTAGTCTCGCCACACATCTCCAAACTTGTGTGCCCAAATTCAGACATTTAAATCCACAACAAGAACTGAAGTAGTAGCTTGATATTTAGAAGTACAAAGCTTTCAGAAATTCTGCAATATTAACTGCGAGGACAAGAAAGACACGACTTGTGCTTGCTTCATTGATTTTTTTTTTTTTTTTTTTTTTTTATGGCATCAGTTCTGAAATCCAGATGAAGCACACCAGATCTCCCTCAGAATTTCAGAGGGCAGTCTTCCATATATTTCCTCTTCCTAATAAAAATTTTACAGGCCAAAAGTTCCATACCAGGTTGCATAGTTGTCTGGGCACATCAGCATTTGGACACCTCCACTACAGCATCACAATGTCTTGAGATGTGACACTCACTTTCCTTTCATCTGGCTTTTCATAGATGCTGAGACATAGAATACATAAGTTACTAAGATTCTTATCAGTGTTCTTCTGAACTGCTAAAAATAAGATTCTCTCATGATCTGGGCTTGGGTTTTACAATAACTGCATACATGATACAAGTTTTTTTACCATCAGAAATGGGCAGGAGGATACCTCTGGCCAAGCTCTTTCTGAGAAGATCTAGCCTCAAGAGATACTGCCTTTCCTTTCATCACACAGCCTGAGGATGATGGTTCTTATGGAACCTGCAAGCTCTTCCTTTGCTACCCAAGAAAAGCCCCTGCTGGCTCCTACTTTAAAAGTTTAAAAGAAGGCTATTTTCTAGAATTGGGTGTCTCATGGGAAATAAGTTTTGAAATTTTCTTTTCACAAGAAGGTATAAAAGCCTTTAGTTTCCTAGCCTCAGTGTTGTTTTACCCTCACAAATAGCACGAGCTCTCCATCAACTGCAAAACAATATGCAATATTACTTTTTTTACCCTATTTAGGAATACAGGTGTTCGTCTCTGCAGACCTCAACATGTCTTGTTTTGTTAATGACAGGTAATGATATAGAAAATGAAGCTGCATGCATGCAGACCTGCAATGCAGAAAGTTATTAGCTAATCCTGAAAAACAGCCAGTGCTGCAATGGCAGCACACTGCAGAGGTAAAACACTAGCTTCAGGCTTGCTGGCTGGAAAGCAGCCTTGAGTTCAGCTTCAGCTCAGCTAAATGCAATGACATTTACCCTGCCTCCCCCGCACGCGGTTTCGCCTGCACTAAGCATCCTCAGAGAGCATCTGCTGCCGTAATACAGTCTAACTCATGGCGTGTGACGTACTCCAAGCATGCCCCTGCCTGCGGTCACAAACAAAAACAATTTTGATGGCTGATGAAAGAAAGCAAAAAGAAGCCTCTCAGTAAGGCTTGAGTACTCAATCTGGCACAAACTGTAGGTTAAGCTCTCAGCAAAGGTTTGTCTGGTTCAAGTGCTTTCTTTAGCGGTCACAGAAGCCACTTCTCTTTACACAGCTTGCTTGGTAAGCCTGTGGGGGAAGGGAGGCAGTACAGCCTTTCTAGAAAGAGAAAGAAAGTATTTTTGAAGTGTTGTTGCTGTAGTTTAAAGTTATACATGTTTTGTGGACATACTTAAAACCAAGTCAAGGAAGCCAGCTGCCCCTTGAAACACTTCCTAAAGTGTTAAAAATAGGTTCAGAGAATTAAATATTCTACTGAATTCTGAAAGCAACAAGCCAAAATCAATTGCAAAATGGTTAAGCACGTGCATTCATTCAAACTCCATTCCCTTCTGCCAGCTGTGTGGTGCCTGGCTACCCATGCCTCTGATACAATCTGATCATCATCTAGGCTTGCAATTCGCAGAAATATTTTCCAAAATTATTTTTCCACCTCAAGCATGGACAGAACAATTGCTTGGTAGAGACATGCCATGAATTATGGGCATACGAATGGGGCACATAGCTCCCCGCTTCTATCTATGAACCTGCAGATGCTCCTGGGCCAATTTTCTATTGCCTTTTTAAAAAAAAATTCCATTTGCATGTGGTTATTATTTATGCAGTACAATAAAAATGCCCTAATGCTTGCAAACATATGGCACCGTCTCTGTCCTATAAAGCTATCTAACTATAGAAGCTTTTGGTGGCTGTAAGCAGCCTGAAAAGGACCACAGGAGCATTTCTTCAGCACTGAATGTGTGCTTGGCTGCCTCAATTACTGGCACACATTCAAACTAGATAACAGCATCACCAGAGAGATTACAACACACATCTCCTGTTGGAGCACACTTCCTACAGTTTAAAAACCCCAGTCCTATGTAGGTCACTGTCCTCACAAGCCACAGCACTGGGAGAATATCACATGCAGGACCAGGGGGCAGGAAAGGGCAGGAGTGTGCAGCTTAAAACTAGCACAGCCTCATCCCTGACCTTTTTCCCAGCCCCCATCACTGCCCTCCAGTTGCTACAGCACAAAACCCATCTTCTCTCTTTTCTGCTACGTACCCAAGATCTTTAAACTGGGAAAACAAATGAATACATTGAATGTGATTTAGAATAATGCACTTGTAGAACTGTTTATATAGTCATAACTATACACTAATCCTATTTCATTTTTCTTGCAGAATTTGAAGGTTTCTTGCCCCAGTCACTTTACAGCTAAACATTCCTCATATTTGCCATCACTAGCAGGATGTGAAGCTCAAAAAAAAAAAAATCTAACCAAGCCACACTGAATTATTCTGTCATACACACAAACACATTGGGAGTCACTATTTTTAAGTGATATTCTATAAGACTTATTTAAATATTTTAACACCGCATTGAATTTAGCACTCTGTACAAAGTGGGAAGGACAATAAGCTGTACTGTGAATTTCCACAGAGTGCCTCATTTTAAATGCAGTTAGTCCAAATAAATCTGAAAAAATTTCTGCTAATGACTAGAAAGACAAAAATAATTTAAATATATGTAAAATATCTAGTATTCTAGGATGCAATATTCTGATCTCACAAAAGTCCAGCTATTTTCATTAGAAATTTCTCCTGATTTTACACACACCCAAATCAGTGATGCCCAGTAATAAACCCTGTCCCAGAAAATACTTCAAGCTGCCACCGAGGTATTCAACACGTGATACTGAACCAGGATTTCCAGCAGGAAAAGCAGGGACAAGAGAAGGAAAAAAGTTACATGAGGAACAACTGTGGTTACTAAAATGAGAAGTGTAGGAACTGAGGAAGAGTAGGGGTAGCTGTTAAAGCAGTTGATGAGAAGTGTAGGAACTGAGGAAGAGTAGGGATAGCTGTTAAAAAAGCAGTGACACAAGGAGCATCAACATGCTGGTGTAAGCACCTGTAAGCCCAATGGCTGCCATTCAGCACTTAGTGCTGGGAATTCAGCAAATGCACATCAAGCTTGAAAGCAAGGAAAAAAGTCACTTTACAGGTAGCCCAAGTGATGGCTGAAAGTTACAGTATGATTAAACCAGTAAGCCAACATGCTTCTGTATTATAAGCAAGTTGAAAGCCATGGAGACTCCTTTACTGCAATGGCTACTGAGCACTCTCCAATCTGGATGGTGGAGGTATGCACCATATCTGTGTGACCACCAGCAGCCATTAAATCAACCCAACAATTACAGATTACTCTATCAAGTCTAGGGTTTCCATCCCTTGGTTTTGGAAGTCGGCAGGGCACCATCCTTTGTAGCAGAGTCTTACAGAGAAGTGCTTGGCAGCTTTTATTAGTTCATCTAAAGTAACGTGAATGAGCAGCATCACAAAAGGTCACAAATGTCCTCAAAACCACAGCTCCCACCCACCAATTAACTACTTCTCCTTCAAAGGCTGGATGTCAGTCATCTTTGATGCACCTAAATTATATCACCACCTTAATAAAAATCAAGCTGACAGGGTTCACAGAGAATATTTTACCTGTGTAATGTTTTCCAGAGAGACCAAGGGGGGCTGTTAACTGCCTGGCTACTCTCTCTTGTTTGAAGATGAGCCACTAGAGGCCAGTCCCCAGGCATGGGAGCCCACAGCTGTTGGGTAAGGCAGGTAGTTCTGCAGTGCCTTAAATCTCAGTATATCAAAGCACTCTGGCAGACCACGAGTGAAGTTTTACAGCAGCAACATCACGTCATCATTTTTTTCTAGAGACAGCAAAACTGAGTCAAAGAAAGATTAAATGATTTATTCTGAGGGAAGGAAGAAGGTCACAAAGAAAGATTTTGTCAAAATTTTGGAAAAGATCCTGGTTCCTACTATACCTGAATCAGCAGATCTGTTTGCCCAAAGACACTGTTATAAAATCGTTATAAATGTCACTGCATGAGATGAGAAGATCTTGGTATTAGCACTGCAGAGTGAGAGCAGCGAAGACTGATACTAACAAAAGAGTTTCAGATCAGAACTTTAAATTAGCATAGGAAAATTAGTAAGTATCATTTCAAAGTTGATTTTTCCTACAACATAATTGCAGACTTCAGTTTTACCATTTCAAATTGCCCCACACGTCTGACCTATGGCAGATGCTAACCATAATAACTGACCATGCTAACTGAATAGTATTGAAATCAAGAATAAATTCCATATGCATACATACGTTGAGAATGTCATCTTCAAGTCGCAATTCTACTTACAACTCAGTTATCAACTCCTAATTCTTGTCAATGATGAGAACTAGATTTATGGATACTCTACTTCTTCCTGCAGTCTTTAAGCATTAGAGTACATAAACTGAAAACTATTTCTGCTAATTATTGGCTTAGCCAGCACTGAATGAAGATGTCTTATTTCACTCTTTGTACAAATTAAATTTTGTCTTTAGAGACAGAGTGCAGGCACAGAATCAGAATCATAGATTGGATGAGGTTGGCAGGGGCTTCTGGAGGTCATCTGGTGCAACCCTCTGCTCAAGCAGGACCACCACCAGTTGCCCAGGACTTTGTCTAGACAGCTTTTGAATGCCTCCAAGAATGAAGACCTCACCACCTTTCTGGGCAACCTGTGCTAGTGCTCAGTCACTCTCGCAGTAAAGTGTTTCCTGATGTTCAGAGTTCCCTGTGTTTATGTTTATGCCCACTGCCTCTTGTCCCATCACTGGGCATCACTGAAAAGAGCCTAGCTCCATCCTCCCATCAGCTACTTATACACACTGATGAGATCTCCCCACAAGCCTTCTCTCCTCTCTGCTGAAGAGTCCAAGCTCCCTCAGCCTCCCCTCATAGGACAGATGCTCCATTTTCTCAATCATCTTCGTGTAACTTTGTTAGGCTCTGCTCTGTCCAGTATATCCATGTCTCTCTTGTACCGGGAAGCCCGGAACTGGACGTGTTACTACGAGCCATGAGTGAAACTTAATCCTGCTGTCGCATAAATACTGTGTGCAGTTTAACCAAAAAAGAATTTAGCTTACCTATATGTAACAGCCTGCATTGAGATTACAGTGATATTACTAAGTTTCTATTCAGGTTCTTCTCTCATATACTTCAAAAGGTGTTTTGTGATTTTTTGAAGAAAAAGTTACTTGAACAGTAGCCTTTTTTCATAATGGACTTTGTTTAACAGAGAGTGTTTCTGCAAGAGCTTTACTGCAGAGCTAGCACATAAACCAATTATATTTCCTGGGTTGCATTGTGTCTAGTATGAATAAGTTTAGCTCCCCTGACAGCCTACTATTTGTAGCACTAGTCCAAAGCAGATGGAAAGGTTTGCTTCTGTTCAACTAGGAAAAAAAAAAGTGAAGCAAGTTTTATTATGCAAGTGAGATCAAGAATTTGGGTGACAGCTTAAAAGACAGCCAGGCACTCAGGACACAAACTGTATTCCCTTAAATTATTACTTGTCAAGAAAAGCATTTCTAGTGTTTCTTAGGCTACAGAAACTTTACCCTGAATGAAAAAAATCTTCAGTGGAGTAGAAATACCCCACAAAGGACAATACATAGCATAACTGACCCTTCATTTCACCACATTATGTCTCTTCTCCAACAAGGATGCACCTGTAAATTGACCCTTTCTTCCATAATACATAGAAGCATCACAACACAACATCATCAAGTTACATTTTTGACATACATCCTTACGTTATTTTGTTGAATTTCTCCATGACATTGGGAAATTTGCCAGTGGTGTTTGACATTTGCCTATCTTGAGTTTACATATATTAGTGACTAATACCATTGTTACTGAATGTCATGGCACTTTATGCTGGTGACACTTGACTACTCTTCATACATTTCTCCTGAGAAAGCTGTTCTTATTCTTTCCATTTAAAAAAAAAAAAATAAGTAATTCTAAGGAATACAGTGTATTCTCAGCATATAATTTTTAGCCATGTATTTTTTCTCAGAAACACAGTGTTTCTGCAAAAATGCAGAATCTTATTCTAGTAGAATTGATTATAAAACCAGACACACTTGACAATACTGTGATTTGAATCTGATTATACCAATTAGGTAATCTGAATTTATTATAGCATTTTCAGACCTGATTAAAAGCACTTCTGACACTTACAACATGTATTGTAGTTTCTAACTATCACGTTGTGAGTACTAACATTCCACTTGAGGAAGCAGGGGAATAAACCCTACAAACCTTTGCCTTTAAGAAAAGCACTCATGAACCCTCATGTTGAGCTCATACATTAAAAAAAGCAGTGTATAGTAGTAACACCTTTACAACAGTTCCCATCCAAAATGACAGAGAATTTGCTGGAGGGAAACTTATCTATAAATCTAGACAGCATCATTTTTAGTGGTCCAGGTTAGTAACTACTAAATTAGGGATAGATGAAAACTACCATAATACCAAGGAAACAGAATAATTTCTTAAACTACAAGAATGAACAAAAATGCTAATTGTTTTTAGTTTCAAATGAAAGGAGCTTTCGAAAGACCATCACAAAGTACAGAAAAATTCCTTAACTCCTTTCTTCATTAAAATATTTACAGAAAATTGTGTTGAGCAATTTATTACATCTCTTCATTATGAGCACAGTTTAAAGGAACAACAGCAAAGTAGCTGAACCCAATATTTCTCTCATCTACATCGCTGTGCACCTGCAGTAATACCTCTGACCTCTTAATTTGGATTTACATGGTTGTAATTTAGAGTTTTGTCATCTTTAAAAATGTAGAAAGGTGCTTGATGCCTCAAGGACATTTAACCAGCTCTGGCTGTATCAATTTCACAGAAAGCAGACTGATGTTAGTTATTTCACCCTTTCCAGGAAGATGCCACTCAAACTTAGCATGAATATTTACAGAATTTCTGTGGAACCATGTAATTTGTAACACAGCCTGATTGATTTGACATTCCCTGCTTTCTCTACGTCTCTGTTCTGTGTCTACCAGGATGTCTGAATCTCACATTTTACTGTTTAATCCATGCACAAGAATGTATCAATAGAAACAGGAAAAGTGACCACCTCTGCATAGAACTTCAAATCCTGCCCATAATTTCAATTACAGTAAGAAAGAAATATATATGCTATCTTTTGGTAAGATCTAAAGACACAATTTTAGAGAAAGTGATCTAAACTTCTGCTTCAATTTTCTATCTTTGCTTCACTGCAAAAATAGGAAAAGAATACATATGGGGAAAAAATATTATCCAAATAGTAAAATGAGCAACTTATGAAGGTAAACAATGATTCAATCTACAATATTGAAAACATACCAGTTCTAGAATGCAAATTTGTTTTCACATTAAAAACAATCTACTTTGGTCTTTAATGTTTGCTTTAAATAAATAACTTGAAGCCTTTTTGAATTCATTTGTTTTGTTCGAAATCTTCACTAGACATCAGTAAGAATCAGAGTACATGAGCTTCATGAGTCAGGTATCTCCTTTCAGCTTAAGTTAAGCCTTGAAAGGAGACACTTTGGCAGGCCAGTTAAAGGTAAGTGAGGCATATTCCTGAACTAAAAGCTTCTTTTTTCTTTCCCCGGATTTCTCTTCAAAATCAGCACCTTATCAAAAGGTGCTGTTTTGGTACTTGTTGATGCGTTCCTTACAGCCTCCATTAACTCTGCAATCAGGGAGGTCAACATCATTAACTGTTTCCAGTTTCAGCTCATGAAATTTTAAAAATAAAATCAACTAATAATTTGGGTATTTCCCCAATACCTTAAAATTTACAAGTACATGGTTTAAAACAATGATTTAGTGCTTTGACACATATTTTTTGTGCATGTATGTGGGGGATGCTAATCTATTCAGTTGAAATTGTGGTAATTAACTCAGAGAGTGTTTCCCAAAACTGCCTTTTGAGCATGATTGATCAACAAAACACCAGAAGCAGTGTGTTCCATATTACTGCACCTTTGAGTTTTAAGGTTGGGTGGGCTACAGCAGCCTAACTCGAAAAATTTTCTTTTTTTTTTTTGTTTCTTTTATATTTTCTGTGCTGCAGACTTCAAGGGACTGATGAAAGTGTGTGGGTTGGTTTGGATGTGGGCCATGCTCTTTCCACACATCATTGTGTCTCCTGCACTAATGACTCACACCTGCACATGCTGCTATCTGATTTCTAGGCAAAGTTATTTATAAACTAGAACTGCAGGGCCAAATCCTGGTGGTATAACTATACAGATCATGATTTACCTAAAGCACTTGTCTGTGAAGCATAGACAATTTGGGGACACTGAATTCACTGTCCTTTCAGGTGCCATGAAAACTAGATGCATCTTCTCCCCTGATAAAACCCACACTGCAATTTTATCTTGCAGACTGCTATGGATCTCATGTGGTAAAGCACTACTTTTCACCTGGCTGCACGATAAACATAATCAGACCTCCAACGTCCCCTGGACACAGAAAAAGACATCCTATCTTATCTCACAGAAGGTACAGGAATTATTTGCTATACAGACTGTTTATAGCTGGAGACTTGAGTGTTGCAGGCCACTGCAGACAAAAAAAGATATTTTATTCAAGCAAAAATACTGTTGCCCCAGGCTCATGATTACAGTCTTGCCTGAAGTGTCTCACTCACTGGTCCAGAGAACTACTCAAACCTTCACATTACAGACTCTGTTTTCAGACTCTCTTCCCCAGTGCTCAGTCTTTTGCTAGTTAAGACTACAGAAACATCAGCATTTGGTAACAATTACATATCTTCTTCTCCTTCTTCTGCAACTAACCATGAAGTGTTTTTACTACAGTTTTAGATTAGGCCATTTGTTTTATTTTCTTTCTTTGGGGTAATCTGGTGAAGGGCACAGAAAAAACAGTTCAGATAAACTGCCTGAATGACCTCTCAGAGAACAGCATTATGAACCACAGAATGAGTTACACCCTCAGAGATATAAAACAGTGATCTGATGCAGTGTAAGTTTTCAAAGATGTTAATCTTACACCTAGTAAGCACACAGCATACTGCCCCTTAATGCTGAAAATCATAAGGTGTTTTGAATCTTGGATTAAAGTGATTGTGTAATCTAAACAAATCTCTGTTTAAACACAAAAACCCCCAAGCTTTTACATAGAAAGTCAGGTATATAAGCAAGCCTGTAACAGTTATTTATACAGATGTGCATTTTGCTTCCAGCAACACAAGGTTCTTCCAAACATATATATACTTCACTGTGTGCCTCAGAAGAAAAAGAGTAAGGTATTAACATGGCTGTTGAACTGCATACTGGAGGGCATTTGATTTCAGCTAGCTGAGTTGTGTTCAGAAGTCAATATCTTACTGTCTTCTGCATAAATTTACTGATGTTAATAACACTGGCAGAAGAAAGCAGTTCAATCTAGGGCCAAATTATTTTAAACATTTACAGAGCACCCAGCAAAACAAAGCTTCACTTCCAGATGCAACATTTTAGTAGTATCACAGTTCATTCAGCCTTAGCTTCATTCTGTAGTACCAAGGAGTAAAATCCTTCAAACTGAGTAAGGATATCTAGTCTTAAAGCTACAGAAATAATAGGAAAACAGTCTGTCCTGTCATCAGACAGGTTATTCTCCCCTAATAGATATTTTGTTCAAAAAATATAGGAAAAGAACAGTGTTCTTTGAGTAGGCTTGCTCTTTGTCTCCATAATTTTGTACTGTAAAAGCTGTCATTAAACAAGCAATGAATACTAACCACGGCAAGGCTGAATGATCAGGGAAGTGCCCTGGGGCATATACCCTTGCTTCTTACAGCTGAGTAGAACTACAACAGAGATGCAAAGAGAAACTGAAATTCAGTTCTCTGCACATCTGCCCACATTTACTCACCTCCTACTTTTATTCCTTTTCCATACAAGTTTAAACATTTTCCCAACGCCCAGTATTTTTATCTTCACTTTATCTGCTTAAGAAGCTATCAGTTTTAAACTTAGACTATCTTTTGATAGGCAGTCTTGTTGCAGTCCTTAGATCCACTCATTTTTCCATCTTTTCTACCTACTTTTTCTAATACTAGTTTATTCTCCTCTGAAAATTCTTATTTCCAGCTCCATCTCTGCTTACGGAACAATCAATTTTAATACTCTAAAAAAACCCCTCTTACTTTGTGTTAATTTATTTGATGTTGTGATTTTTTTTTTTTTAATAGTAAGAAATTCACTACCTCCATAAAGAAAGTCCTCTATTCACCAAACTGCAACAGTCAAAGAAAGAATGGATGAATTCTGCTCTCTAGCCTGTCAATTGTCCTGAAATACTATATAGACAGGTAAACAGAATTTATTCTTGGTAGTTTTTTGTGACTAAGTTTTTAACAGTACCTATGTGACAGTGGATTTTCTGATGTTTATGAGAAATTGAACTCAAAACATAAATTGATTTCACTGAAAAAGACCAATAGATGGTGCCAGTACCATCAAATCCAAAGTACCAAAGAGCTCTATATTCTCATACAAATTCTGTGAATCATTTAAATAAAGAGCTTGCTGCTCCTTTTTCTGTGCAAAGAGATTCTTCATTCTGAAAACACTTAATTTTTAATTAGCAACTATAAATCTGATTTCAGATGCTGGGGAAAAAGAAAAAAATCACTGAAAAAATCCCACAAAAACCCCACACACTTTCTCAGTCTCCCATTTCTCACAGCTGCTGGCCTAACATGGAAACAATTAGCAATTTTTTGCATTGGCATTGCTGCTCTTTCCTTCCCATCTCTCCATCTTTACTCCTGTGCAGATTCATGGAAAGTCAAAGACTACATCCGTACTGACAGGACAAAGGAGGCTCCAGAGCATAGAGGGGGATACTTCTGGCTTTATCTGCTTTCATCCACGTGGCTATCAGGCAATCTCTGCCCCACCAGCAGTCTCATACAGTCTCACTGGTGGCAGAGCAGTGACACAGTTGTGCAGGCAGCACACGG
>NW_010332404.1:474-4261 GCF_000700745.2 Antrostomus carolinensis | reverse complement strand
TTCCTGCTGGCCTGCAACACACACTGCAAACAAACCCACCTCCAGAGCACAACTGGGGGTGCCTTCACACCCCCACAGATGGACCTGGCAGGTCACAATCCCTCACTGCTCTAAGGGACTGTTAGTCACCAGTGGAGAATAGCTTTACTTATCTCCAAATATTCAGCTGTCTACTGAACTGACGTACAAAACAAGAGCAATCAGTCCTTTTCTACTTCTTCTTTACCTTTGCTTAGAGCAAGAAATACTGAAAGACTAGACCTTACTGTAAAAAAGGTCTGGACTCTGAACTCTGCTTAGACAACCTGAGTATGAGAACAGTTTAACTCCTCCAAGACAAGCAAAACAAGTACAATACACTCTTTAGTATCAGGAGGGTTTTTTTTGTATTTATGTTAAACTCCTAAAATTTGTTAATTTTATTCCTGCAACACCTCCTACATCAAGTAAATTATATGACCTGCATGGATAAAGCATGCAAAATTTTGTCCTTTTGCCAAAGTCTGCATTTATGCTTTCATTTTTACTGATTCAGTTTTATATATTACCCCCTGCCCCCTTTAAATCAAAAGGGCTTATTTCATAAGAACTCAATCTTTTGAACTCTTTTGAACTCTCCTATTCTCATCTCGCTAGCAAAAGTGCTATAAATGAGCACTTTATATAAGTGCATCCATGGACATACAGATGCTACATTTTGAAATAATCCAAAACAGGATCTTTCTTCAAGCTGTATATTAAGCTGATACTAACAAAGCTGCCTTCCTGGTAAGCCAGGTATGCGGTTCAACAGCCATGTTAATATGAATAACAACACCAAAAGAAAGTTGTATTTTACAGTTTCATATTAATAGAAAATGTTGTTATATATATCATTATAACTATGTACTATATAATCTCACTGTGCACACATACTAATCATCAAAATAATAGCAACTGGGATAGCTCTCTAACAAGCAAGTTCAATTACACCGAGTCCTATATTAAAAGCCTCTCAAGGTGGAACCCCAGCTGAGCCTTTATGTAAAATTTAAGTCAGAGTATTTTATCTTACCAATAACATCTCAGGATGAATTTTGGGTCTTGAGCTGCTACTTCAGCTCATGTGTAATAGAAGACTTTGCAATGAAATTTACACAGGTGCTGGAACTAAGCCATCGCACAAACAGCTTCCTCTACAAAACCTGTAGTAGTGTGGTTGTGTCAGAGACAAGCTGTGAGTTCAGTTAGCACACAGGAGGCACCAGATTTAAACTTGAAATAATTATAAAGAACATAAATAATGCATTTTTTCATACTGTTACTATGTTGCTTGCAGCTACCTTGTAACAGAAGTATGTTAAGAGTGATTAGTAGTTTTACACCAACAGTAAAAAAAAGTAGGGGGAAAACCAAATAAAAATTCGTAGTTTACACAGTGATCAGTATCAGTGCATCTACACATTTCCTATGGAGTTTACAGATGAGAACAGATGTAACATTTGTTGTTCCACATCACTGCAGACTTGGTCCCACTTCCCATCCTTTAGTGGTTTTTGATGTCTGCCTAGTTTTACCAGGGGTTGTACTTTCTCGTGTCTTTTGCCAAAACAATTTTATGAACACCTGAATAGGAGAAATTTCTCCTCCCTAACTTGTGGTAATGTTGTGTTTCATAAAACTAGGCTGGTCAAACCAAGATTAAGGAGATTTTGTAGCTTCTCGAGGAGGACAAAGTGAAAGTGCATCATTTAATGCACACTTCTGTTTACCAGAAAATCATCAATAGAGTAGGAAAGAATGCCCAACTGCTGTGTTTAGACATGAGCTGTTTCAGATGCGGGTAAGCTGTTGTCTAATTTTATAATTATTATCTAAAAGAAAGAAAAATAAAATGTAAAGATTGGCAACAGTATCAAATAAATTATACTATACACAAACAGAAAGTTACATCAAAAACCCCATGGAACTGTCGGATCTTCCCAAATCCTTTAGCACCCATGCTTAAACAGCAAAAAGCATTGCATAAGCAGTGATCAAAAGTATCTGTTATCCTAGCTGTATAGTATTGCCAGAAAACACCTAAATAAAACCATTAACTTTGGTGTTAAGTAGTCCAAATCATTTGGCTTCAGGCAAGAACAGAAGCTCAGACTTATTCCTTGCATAAGTTAGCAATACAGTTAGCACTACACATTATGGTTAGAATTATTTTATAAAGATAAATATAACTTTAGGTAGTATTTGCAAATTGATACAGAAGATGACTATCACAGTAACTCAGGTATCCATAAGAAAATCATGCACATAAAATAGAAATTAAATATATGACAGATAAAATAAGAAAATACAGAAAATGAATTAGCTTTTCATATTTCCCAATTGATGTTGAAATACAGCATCACTACCATACTCAGGACAAACGACTTCTCACCTCCCCAAGGTCAGACCTAATTACTGTCAGAAGCAAGGTCTCATTGCAACAAGAGACTGAAAAAGCTTGCTAAGAAAAATTAGTTCTCCATCAAAGGGGTTATGCTGTCTCATGTGTGTTCTGGCTCTTTAAAATGAAGTTATATATTGCTGTGCCTCCACTTTATTTTGTGAAATTCTAAAACTTCTAAAGCAAAACAAACTCAAACACATCAGGTGGTAACTAATTTTTCCAAATGTTATTCTCATTCAGCTTCCTAGGATCAAAGAATTCATGAACCAAACCACTGCTCTCAAAGGTGCTACTTCTGGTTGGATAGACATTTTATTTCAGAGTCTCTTTGTTCACACATACATAATCATAGAAGATTAAATGCTGACCTAGACCACAGCTGTGACTATATATTTCTTTTTTTAAAAAAATATACATACACATAAGGGCAAACTTATACTTCATAAAGCTTCTGTCCTAGATCCTCAAGAAGTCAAAATTAGTATGGTGCATTTCCTTTAACTGAATTCAACAATTCACTTTTCCTCATGCAAGCTGCACTTACACTGTCTTCAATGTGATCATCTCATTCAGAATATAATCAGCATACAATTATTTTCTCCCTTATTAATGGAGAAAAAGATTAGTTCCAGCAGCAAGGACACAAAGTAGTAAATGGTCAGAGTGGTGGTTTCTTTCTCAGCTCTGTCCCTGATCTGAAGGGTTACTGCAAGCCATTGCTTCTAAGTCAACATCACTAGAAGATTTCAAAGTACTATTAAAGTACCACAAGGGTACAGAGAACAAAGTGTTCTCGTTTCCCAATCTTCACTGAAAAAAAACCAAAAAACAAATCACATTTTTCCTCTGCTCCCATATCAATATGAAAGTTTAAGTTCTTCAGAGATAAAGTTGTCCATAAGAATGATGCATTTTTTCATGTTCCTCCAATCAGCTCTTTCTTTTCTCCTGCAGTTGTTCTGTACTGAAGAACAGCCAAGGCACCAGACAAACATTGCTTGTTTTCTGTGTTAGTTACCACTGTGGATCACATTCTCTGGTTTCAGAAGTCCTGTTCTTCAGGACTTCTGTTCTTCTGTTCTCCAGACCTCCTCCTTGTCCTGTTCCTTCTCCTCTTAGGTCTTCTTGGGAGGAGATGTCTCCATATAGACACACTATGTTCAGATGATAACAGCTGTTAAATGAAGCGCCATAAAGTCAAAGAAAACTGAAACCATGGGCTTCCCTGCCAGAACTTCATCCAGTATGTGGATGAAAGAAGTACTCATGAAGCTGCCATAAAGTCAAAGAAAACTGAAACCATGGGCTTCCCTGCCAGAACTTCATCCAGTATGTGGATGAAAGAAGTACTCATGAAGCTTC
>NW_010332404.1:0-436 GCF_000700745.2 Antrostomus carolinensis | reverse complement strand
GTGTTTAGCATCCATTTACATTTTTGTAAAAAGCAAGCTACACTTGCATTTGTAAGTAATTCTTATTTATGAAATAAGGCAGACAAGAGGAATGGCATTGCATTAATATCAGCAAACTGAGACTTTGTGCTTATTTTGTGTGTTCCCATAAATGCAAGAGGAATGTGAAAGTGCAGCAACCCGTCATCTTACGCTTTTTTGATTTCTGAGGGCAAAAGTCAGATCATAAGTTGCTACCACAAACACTTCTGCAATTTCTAGAAATGTGTGGGGACACTCTCCAAACACATGAACTGGGAAAGGACTTGTTTCATTGAGAAGCAACAGCTATTTCTGATCACAAGAAAATTAAACACAGCAGGTACAGATTTAATATTTATATTTTGATAGAAGTACTGAATTTTACACAATGATGTCCCCTCTTTTTAGGCCCACT
>NW_010332403.1:0-2757 GCF_000700745.2 Antrostomus carolinensis | reverse complement strand
AGAAGAAGGTGGAGAGAACCTGGAGGAGTGGCCATTGACCTGAAAAAAAGACAATCATTAGCCTAAAGAGAGAGCTTCATTGCCAGGAGGAAGGAGGAGGAGAGGGAGGACAGAGAACCTCAAACACCCAGTTCATCCCCATGGAGTAGAAGACAAAGGAGGTTCCTGAAGCCCATGGAGGTTCACTGGCGGAGCAGATACCCATGTGGAGGCCATGGAGGACTCCACATTGAAGCAGAAAAGCTGAGCCTGAGGCCAAGTATGACTGAAATTAAGACCCTAGAGTCACTCAATGCCAGAGCAGGAGTGGACTCCCAGAGCTGGGGAGTGAAGAGATACACTGGACTGAAGGCCTGTCTGCAGGCTGTCGATGTCCCCATGGTGGAACCAGGAGCTGAGCCTGAAGAGGTCCGTGACTCCATGGGAAGCTAGAATTGAAACATGTTGTTCCTGGACTTTCATGCCGGGACTGACTGAGGTGAACTGACTGAGGTGAACTGACTGAAACCCCATTCCCTGTCCCCAGTGCAGCTGGTGGGAAAGGTAGAGAAATCAGGAGCAAAGTGATTTGAGCCCCGGAAGAAGGAAGAGGTAGGGGGAAGGTGTTGTGAGATGTGGTTGTTATGTCTCACTGTGCTACTCGGATAAAGAGTAAAAAAATAAATTTATTTTTTCTTCAACAAGTTTGAGTCTGTTTTGCCCTTGACCATAACTGGCGACTGAGTTGTCCCTGTCTTCCATCCTAATCTGTGCCCCCTTTGTTCTGACTCCCTTCCCATCTCACCAGGTGGAGGGAATGAGTGGAGGACAGCATGGTCTACCTGTGGGTTAAAGCACCACACAAATTTTAGTAAATCAGTGCACAAAATTAGTTGCAGCTACATGTAGTTGTAGCCAGGGAGAGTGGTAGAGATGATGGAAAGAGACTATCTCTTCATGCTACAATGAAGACTACATGAACGTTCACCTAATTCTGTGCAGTCTCTCATTAGGGGTTATTATCTTGTGTGGCCAAAGTACAATTGATTTATAAAGGTGTTCAGACTCCTGATATCCACTGACTGTAGTAGAAAATTAGGCACTGTTAAGAACCTGGCCTATAATATTTCACTCTCAATCTGAGTCATTAGATACCTTAGTGAATCCCTATACCACTGTAGCAATTAGCTGTAAAACTTGCAGGAGCTTATTAAAAACCAATGGGTTCTGTGAAAAGTCTTTGTAATTACTAAAGCATCTGGAAAAAACAAGGAAACTGAAATCAATACATGTTTTCCCTAGGCAGTGATGGAATATAACACTATCTCGCCCTATTAATCTCCTGTCATTTTTAATGAGACCTGCTGATATCCAATAAAAACCTAGGGAAGGGTAGAAAAGTGAGCAGAAGTGCAAATGAGGAAACAAAGCATTAATACTGTAAATAACTACATACTGTGAATTTTGAGCCCACAACAGGAAAATAAAACAAAACCCTTCCAAATCTGTCATTACCTCTAGCTGTAGAGTGATGGGGAATTCTCACTTTTAGTTGCATACAAGAGAAACGCAGACCAAAAATAACTCTAATCCAGGTTATTTATTCAGTATTTTTGTACGACTCAGAGTTTTGTGTTTTGTGTTCTAGATATTACTTATGGTTTTTTTATTAGAATTAGGAGATGAAATGCATAAATTTGAGATCATGGACCATAACTCAAAATTATTATATCTTGGAATGGTGCTATGTTCTCGGAATTAGAGACAGATATTTCCCAAGCTTTTCTTCATTATTTTTCTATCTTTATAATGGTTTAAGAATCATGGGAATAGCCGCATAGCAAAGGCATTTTTCTTAGCCTTTGTATTTTATGCTTAACGAGATGGGAGGGTTTAACACACATAACCTGTGTTCCTGACTAATTTCATTTTTCATTTGGCTATCAAGCAGAAAGTGCTGTCATCTGTTGCAATTTCTGCCTCCCCTTTCCCCTCTGCTCCCTGCAGTTTAACATGTAACAGCTTTCTGTGTTCTGAAACATAATGGAATGAAGTAATTTAGATGGAATATACACATTTCTTCCATAGCTGTAACTGCATTGACTGCCATGGGAAAACTCCAGATAAACAGATGAGAGTAAGAAAGAAAGTTCCTTTGTTAAGTCAGGCATGACTTTGCAATCCCTAGAGTTATGTCTTTTTATTCATGTAGTACATAATGAATGAAGGTGCTTACAAAATCGTTATTAAATACCACATATTTAAACCAATTTAGATACAGTAAAAAAGAAGCTCAGTGAAATATCTCAGAATTAAAGTAATTAAAGTCACTGCAGTTTCTTGTTTTTTAGAAAAAAAACCCCCAAAACAGATTCATCATCATGTTTAGTTGTTTACAACATGTCTTCAAACTTAAGTCATAACTCCTTGTTCTCAAACATCTTCCTTTTAATGTGGTAGTTAGGGTCTGGTGGCCGGAAAATATTGTGCTGTATGGAAAGATAAGGCCCCTCTCTCCTAGTAGCCAATAGCACTTAGCTTATGGTGTAAGCAGACGGAAGTGACGTTGCTAACCCGGGCTATATAATGCCGTGTCGCTTATCAATAAACGCCATTTGCCGTCCACCACATTGGTGTCTGTGAGCTGATGGCCCGAGCAGCCTGGGGTTGGCTGTCGCGCTGTTCCTGAACCAGGTCGCCTCGCCTTCACGGAAGGCAACAAGTGGTGTCGAAACCCGGGAGGAAGTGCCAGGAATCGGGAAACTCGCTTGGAATCGG
>NW_010332402.1:38108-41269 GCF_000700745.2 Antrostomus carolinensis | reverse complement strand
CAGAGGTGCGCTCCCCGCGATGCTGGTCTCCTGACTGGCTGTCAGTTTGGGGGAAGGCTGGGGGGTCAGTGCACCAGTATTTTGGCTCGTCAGAAACGTGGTGGTGTCCATCCTAAATGTGAACAGAGCTGGGAAGCATCGTGTGTTGCAAGGGGGGGGGTTAGAAGCAGCAGCCATAGAATGGTTTGGGTTGGAAGGGACCTTTAAAGACTATCTAGTCCATCTGCCCTGCAGTGAGCAGGGACACCTTCAACCAGACCAGGTTGTTCAGAGCTCTACCTAACCTGACCTTGAATGTTTCCAGGGATGGGGCATTGACCACCTCTCTGATCAACCTGTTCCAGGGTTTCACCACCCTCATTGTAAAAAATTTCTTCCTTATATCTAGACTAAATCTACCCTCTTTTGGTTTAAAACCATTACCCATTGTCCTGTTGCTACAGGTCCTGCTAAAAAGTTTGTCCCTATCTTTCTTGTAGGCCCCCCCTTAGGTACTGAAAGGCCACAATAAGGTTTCCCTGGAGCCTTCCCTTCTCCAGGCTGAATAACCCCAATTATCAGCCTTTCTTTACAGGAGAGGTGTTCCATCCTTGTGATCATTTTCATGGCCCTCCTCTGGACCCACTCCAACAGGTCCACATCTTGTACTGAGGACTCCAGAGCTGGATGCAGTATTCCAGGTGAGATTCACCAGAGCAAAGGGGCAGAATCACCTCCCTCGACCTGCTGGCCATGCTTTGTTTGATGCAGCCCAGGATATGGTTGGCTTTTGGGGCTGTGAGTGCACATTGCCGGCTCATGTCCAGCTTTTCATCCATCAGTACCCCCAAGTCCTTCTCTGCAAGGCTGCTTTCAATAATAAAGACCATCATGTTACAGAGAAACACTATATAAAGATCAGAGATCTAATATAAAGCAAAGCTTTATTCTTCACCTCTTAAGACTTCTTTAGGTTCAGTCTCCAATGTGTGATAGCACAATGAGATACTCAATATTCCATGCCTCTTCTGCCATGAACAGGGAGGGGATGTTGTCAGTCTGAATCCAGATTTCCTAACTTTGATATCACATTTATGATCTCTTTGGGTGGTGGAGAGGGGCTGAGTGTGGTAGAGTGCATTTCTGAGCTCATGGGCATTTATTTGCATGTTTAGGATGTTTAGTTATTCAGCATAGTTGAACGAACATAATGATTTAGTTGAGGTGGGATAGAGGGACTGAATAGGTACAACTTAATATAAAGTTGAATGAACAAATATTTGAATAGCTGTCAAGCCTCATAGCCCTGCTTTTCAAACATCTGACTATCTTTTTTAAGAATTAACTATCTTTGCTATCAGGGGCTGGCAAATGGGTCCAAATAGAGAAGTTAAAAGGGGATTTTGGAAGAGACACGGGGTAGACAAGAGCCTGAGAATAATGACAGCCCCTGTTTCCCACTGCTTATTCTCAGCAGGACCTGCCTTCTGATTCTTGCTCTTTGAGAAGGTTCAGTGCTGGTCATTAAAACAGATCAGTAGGAAAGTGTGTCTTTGGGATTAAGGTCACAGCCAGAACAGGCAGCATCCTGGAGGCAGGCTGATGACAGAGGCTTTCTAGTAGCAGGAGAGGAGAGGACTAGGACTCTGAGGACTCTGCTAATGGCCTTGTTGGTACCTGCTGTGCCATACCTGAACTGCAGCCTCTCCTGCAGCAACTCCTGTGATAGAAGACCCTCCGAAGCATATAGGGCCCATGGCCATAACAGTGGCTGGCCACAAAGCCA
The DNA here is from genome assembly GCF_000700745.2 of Antrostomus carolinensis. NCBI lineage: Eukaryota > Metazoa > Chordata > Aves > Caprimulgiformes > Caprimulgidae > Antrostomus > Antrostomus carolinensis. The sequence goes on along the minus strand of NW_010332402.1, from coordinate 39,504 downwards.
GCCCTTGAGATCTGCCTCTGCAAAAGGGGAGGAAAGAAGGCTGCGTGCAGGGGCTGCTCCAGCCGTGCTGTGTGTTTGGAATGTCTTTAGCAATGCCATGTGTGCGCTGGGTCCTGGGAGTAAGTTGGGTTTGTTTGTTACCTAGGTGAGGGCATGCACTTGCATGCTTGATATCTCCCATTTAGCTGCCTCACAGGATCAAAATCTCTTGTGCATTTAATTTCTGGGTGGTGAGAACTTATTTGCTTTTCTGATTCATGCTGAAGTTTTCACAAAGGCAGTCTGGTAATGGAGCCCTTAGCTGGTAGTGGTCAGGTGTTCTGGTTTTGACCAGCTGAGTGTCCCATCACCTTTTGCTTTTGATAGAATAGCAATCAGCTCCTATGTATGGCTTCCAACCCTTAAAAACTGTGTGCTCACAGAATTTTCTGCCATTTCTAGAAACAGAGACCAGCATGTAGGAGCTGAAGAAACCAGCTCTGGCTTGTAACAGGTTATTGTTAGCACTGAGTGGGAGCAGAGTCTGGGCTCTGATGATAGCTCCCACTTTAATCTATTGTGATGTCTCTGGAGGCAGCAGCTCCAAAAGACATAAAACTAGGAGGAAGAAAGACACATCCTTTCTCCCCAGGTAAGGCTTTAATAATAGGAAACACCAGGCCTGAAGACTTTACATTGAAGTTTATTATGTATATAAATTACATAACCAGACAAGAGAATGACACTGTATCTTCAACAACTGTCTTCTGGATTTTAAAAAACAAAAATGATTGGAAAAAGAATTAACAAAGACCTACTAGTGTCATATAAAACAGTCTATAACCCACAGGAGCCATGTGGCTCCACAGAAAAAGTGATCACAGTATTATCTAGCAGTATAAAAAGTTGAGCACACAGAGCTCCGGGGAGCTTCGTATTTCTGAGGAGAGACAGATCTGCGTTTCTAATCCTGTAGGATTTTTGCAGGCACTCTGTAAAGCAGCGACAACTCTTGGCCAATGTTTTTAGCCTTTTCTACCCTTAGTTTTTGGTGATAAAGTTAGTCTCTGAGAAGAGCTTACACCAAGCACGGGAAAGACTTTTCCTGAACCCCCTTGCAGCACTCTTTTTGATTTCTGGGGAGAAAAGTCTCCTAATATTAGTGGCAGAGCCAAGATCACAGTACCCAGTCGGGGGGAATTTCTCTGGCAAGGACTGGGGAAGGTGGATTAGTTCAGGGTGAGGGAAGGCACGAAGAGAAGGTGAAGGTCCTTTTCTTTCACATGGCAAATAAGCCCACGGCAACTGTCGTAGCTAGGAAGCTGAGTGCCAGGATCCACCGCACCAGGGGAGTGGTGGGCATCATGTCTATGTGTCTCTTGTTTGTCTTCTCACTTTTGTTCCCAGGTGCTGAACC
>NW_010332402.1:35866-38095 GCF_000700745.2 Antrostomus carolinensis | reverse complement strand
GGGGGGGAGAAGACAAGTGAGAAGAAGTTGAGGCAAGAAGCTGCCAGTACGCCGTGCTTGCTTTCCCCAGTGCCAGAGCAGACCCTGCTGGAGTTGTCAAGGGGAGGAAGAGGAAGAGGAGCGCAGAGCCCAGTTGGGCTGGGGGAAACAGCGGCAGCAGGTTCTGCATTCCTGGGGTAAGTGAAGAAGGGAAGCAGCAGACTTAACTTGGGAATCACAAAGGATCCCAACTGCTCTGCCTGTACATGAGAACCAGCCTCTTCCCTTGTCTTCTTACAGGCATATAAATGCACTTCCCAGCTCCATCAAACCCCTAATGTGTACAGAAGACAGCCAAGCACTTAAGCCAGAATTTTAAAAGGCATTTTGTCTCCTTCTGCTTAATGATTTACTTGGTTAGACATCTAATGACCTTAAACAGGTAGTCCTTAGCACCCTAGACAAATAATTTTCCCAGTACAATTTCAGGATGGGATTCCTCATCTAACACCAAACTTTTCTGAAAATCCTACTTTTATGAGTATATTGGGAAAGGAGTGACAAAGTTTTACAGAGAACTTTTACTGCTTTTCCCAAAGAAGTTGCTTTGAGCTTTATTGTCTAGAGGTGCTCAAGATAAGGTTTACTTTTCATTCTGTGCCATAGGAAAACTGTGGTTCAATCCAGTATGCGCTGAAAAATCTCACTTTTCATTTCAAAATGGTTAGGTCATAAGGGCTTTTTTATTTGAATCCCATGTTATCAGGGAAAACACTCTGTAAACATCTGAGGCCGCTCCTTAGTCACAAGCCTGACTCCCTGAAAAGGGATTGCTTTGCTTGCAGCTGCTGCTCCAGCTTTGCCCAGTTCAGGATCAGTGTGTGCCAGGAAGATGGAGCTTTCTCAGTTTTGCAAAGCTGATGGGCAGCCTGTGCATCCCCACTTCCCAGCTGGTTACATTACACCATCCAGAACAATGATTGCTGTAAGCCCAGCACACCTTCAGAAGTGTTTTCAGTAAATACTTCTGGAAGGCAGGAAAATGACCAGAGGGAGATTTAGTCCAAAAGGACAGGTCATTGGATAGGGCTGTGTGTCTGGAAGAGAATTCTGTCAGCATCATGGCATCACAGCTGATCTGGGCCCAAAATTGTTGCCTTTGCTTCTACGAGCTCAAGGCCAGATTTCCCTGTGGTTGAAACTCGTATGGCGAATGAACCTCACACTTACTAAAACCTAAGAGGAGGAGAGGAAAGTCTCTTTTTGTAGAGCTCCCTCATTAACACTGTTGCTGGGGAGCCCACATGTGTCATCCTTGCTCTGTCATGTCTAGAAGAAGCTTTGCACACATCAGTGCCTCTCCTTGCACTACCTACTGATAGCTGGAGAAGAGACGGGGCAAGCACCTCATGCTCATTTCTCAGTGGATTTTACAAAGGAGAACAGAGGAAGGGAGAAGAACAAAAACACAAGGGGAAGTGTTAAACTCCTGCCCTTGGAAGTGTCTTACCGTGCTCATATGATTTGTTAACATTCCTTGTGCGAAGCTCTGCCTTCGGCTGCACAGGCTGACCATTCTCCTGGCCCTTAGACACCAGCTCCTGCAGTGCCTCGAACACCTGAGAAGAGGGAACACTGTCTCATTATGTGGCCTCCTCTTGTTCTTTCACTGGACCCCTTGCCTCTGCCCCTGGCACTTTAGGAACCAGAGGAAGACACAAACCTTCAGTCCAAGTCTACTGGCACTTTTTGCACAGAACATAATCTGCCTGTGGAGTTAAAAACATGTCTTTCAAACTCCGTGTGCACTTTCCAGGTTCTCTCTGAAGTTTCCAGCTCAGGAGAAGGCTATTGCCCATCTTCTGATGGAAAGAACAGCAAGGTACCTGTGCATCTAGTCAGCTTCCACAGAGGACCTGGGGAGCTGTACTGTAGAGGTAGGACAGATAGGTGGTAATCCTCACTCCCAGTATAAGTCCTCATTCATATCTGAATAATCGCACATGGGAGAGACTAAATTCAAACCCTAGGGGACGGAGAAGAGCTTTTCAGAGACCAGCCTTTTAGCAGGCTCCCAGGTTGGGCAAGTGTAGCCATCCAACTCTGAGTAGCTTGCCCTAATCCACAACTTCCCATAAGCGCCACAGAAGAAATACCGGCTTTGCCTTTCCTCTGTAGCTATTCTCTTGTTTCAGAGAGGGTGTGGGCAGGCAAGGCTGGCTGGTTGTTACTCACCTGTATATTTAGCAG
>NW_010332402.1:27809-35855 GCF_000700745.2 Antrostomus carolinensis | reverse complement strand
AATGCTTTCTTGGCCTCCTCCAAGACTCTTTTCTTAGTGGCAAGATCCATCTCAAGGGCATTCATGCGGGAGCGATAGAGCTGCTTGAACTTGGTGGCATTGGAGACTCCATCAAAGGTGAAGAAAGTCAGCCCTTCTCCAGTGCTGGGCAGCTGGAGGGCCTTTTGGGCAATTTTCTTCAACACCTGCCCCCCAGACAGGTCTCCCAGATACCGAGTGTAGGCATGGGCTACCAGGAGCTCTGGGTGGTTCTTGCCTACATAGTGGAGCCTCTCAACATATTTCTGAGTAGCTTCAGGACATGGGATCTCTTCCCTCCAGTTGCTGCCATAGAAGTACTCCAAGTCTTCTTCCAGGGCAGCTTTCCGGTGCAGCTCCGCCGGAAAATACACAGGGGCATAAACTGGGTTGTCCTTGTTACGTTCAATTTCTTCCTCCAGAGCAGAGTAGATGAAGTACAAGGACGCCGTAACCAGCTGGAAGAGAAGGAAGAGGATGAGCTACAGGTGCATCTCTCTGTCGTCTTCAGGTTTTGGGGACAAATCCTACTAACAAAAAAGTTACTCATGGGCACACCCAGTGTGAGGCATGCACATCTGTGATGCTGTAGGTTTCCCATGTGGAAAAGAGAGTTGCAAGGTGCAGTGAGACACCGTTTAGCCCTTCCCCTTCTGCTTGGGGCAGCATCAGGTAAGACCTAAGCCCTTTCCAGCAGATATTGATCTTACTTGCCCTTAAAAGCTGCTGCCTTCACCTTCAAATTAAAGGTCTTGCAGCTTGATGTAATGGAAACTGGAGCCCTGTTAAATCATGCCAGGTCTATTCTCCTCATTCCATCAGGCAATAGAAAGGGTATTCCCAAAGGTATATTTTTCTGGTAAAATGTTCAAATCTGAATGCTTCAAGATGTGGCTTCCCTTTGTGGGGCCTTGTGAGATGGTGACACACCCTGTTTATTTTTAAACATATTTGAGGCACCACCACTCTCCTCATTCAGACTTGCAAGTGAGGTTGCCTTCTTGGTTGCCCCGAGGAGACAAGATAAAAGGGGACTGGAAGCACAGGCTGCCTCTGAAAGATGCCTTTGTGAAGGAGCGCCGCGAGGCTGTGTGTTCTCCTATTTATTTTGAAACCATTGTTATTGTTGTTTTTTCCCAGCTTACGCGATACTTTCTCCTATCTGCCAGCTTTTCCATGTGGTGTAAGACAATCTAGCTGTGTTCTTTCCTTCCCCAGGCATTCTGTTTTCAGAGGCTGTATACATATTTACACCTACACCACCTCTTTCTTACACTGGAATCCCTTATCAACAGCATGAAGGTGTTGCACTACAGGTGAATCAGGATTTGGGGAGGGGGGCGGGCGTGGATTATGCTGGTGACAGGAGAGAAAGCAGTTTACTCTGTCACAAAGCAATCAGTTCTGCAGCAAAGAGTTGCCCTTTCAACTTCTCCCCACTGTGCCAGCAAATAGGACTTTGATAAGCACACGGGCAGTGGCTTAGTTGTGGAAACAAATACTCAGATTGTGGGGAGTCATGTGTCAGGGCAGATATATAGGTCTGCCAGGAGAGTAAACAAAAATAGAGGTTTTTAAACAATAACCTGTTATCCAGTTTACTGGAAAAGAAACAAAATACAGGAACATTGCCTAACAAATTAAGAAAATATAACTTGACTAGTTGTTTTCAGAGGCAGGTAGTGGTTTAGTGGGAAACGTGGCTTTTGAAAACTGTCATTACTTTTTTAATATCTTGTTCACCTGACAGCATGTAAATATCTTCTAAGAGACTGAGCTGTATCCTTGAAGGCCTGACTTTTTGTGTTATTGCCAGCCTGTCTCGAAGTTCACTACCTAACCAATGCTGCATTTCTCACAGCGGGAAGTCAGCACCTGACATTAAACTTATGCTTGACTGAGTATACTGAATACTACCTGTCAGAAATAAGTAGTCTTTTTCCTACTCTTGTGGATTTATTTACCAAGGAACAATTCAACAACAAAGTAATTAAACCACAGGTTGGATCACTAGCTGCTATTTGCAAGTTCATGCGTCACATCCTATAGCCTCCCAGGAATTTCTGGCCCAGGTGTGTGCTTTGTTTTTGATCATGGCTTTGTTATGTGGCTCAGATCCCAGGAATCATGTAACTTGCCAGGTTAGATGCAGACTAATATCTGCAAATGTTTCTCTTTTATCTTAAGGAAAGCAACAGGCTCCTACCTGTTAGCAGCAGACATGGCTTGCTCAAACTCAGTCTGCCTTTGAGTTCTTGTTCACAATTTCAGCTCTGGTATAACCCAAGTGACAACTGAGACATTGCAAAGTTCAGTGCCAGAGATGATCCCAAATCCTCACTTTCTTGCTATTCTGTCCTTATTTCTAGGTGTAGCTGCTTAAAGTGCTGCAAAGTTAGTATTCTCCCTCTTTTTGATATTTCAGCCACTCAGTATCTGCACATAGTTGTATCTCCATTAACTATCATTGCCAATAATTAAAGTGCAGGCATTTATGAAGGAAGAGAAAAGCAATTGCATTAATCCCATCAACTGCTCTGTCTTTTCATCCATCCTGTTTCAGCTTGGCTGCCCATCCCGATATGCGCTGTCCTGCCCTGCCCTGCCCTGCCTTCTGCAAGAGGAGCCAGTAAGATCTTAGGGTGCTGGAGTTTGATGAAGTGCATGCTTTGCTCAGGAGATGCTGATCCCAGGCAGCTGTAATGCAAAGCACCTCCTTCCTTGCGCCATCCCCCTCCTCCCTCTTTAGTCCCCCACACAGCCCTCCAATCTAACAATGTATTTCCTGGCAATGAAATTCCATCCCCAAGCAAAGCTGCTACAACGTACCTTAAACTCGTGGAGTGACACCTGCCCCTTCTGGAAATTCTTCATGAATGGCGTGTTCTCTGCTTGCTCGTGCACTTCCTTGGTGGCTTCCTTCATCAGTTCTGAGAGGTCCTTGGACATGCTGGGGAAGAGCAGCAAAACAGATGTCAGTGTTGTCACTCTCCTCTGGCAAAATGGATCTTAGCTCTCTAGGAAAAAAGGGGTAGCCTGGGATGGCAGGAAAAGGAGCAGAGCTTTCCTAAGAGCCACGGATGGGACAGGGGAGCACCAGCATCCCAAACGCTGTCCAGAGCAGGGGAGACTGACAGACTCCCTGCAGAGGTGAAAGCAGCAGCGTGCTATTCCCCACAGAGCAGAAACCGGAACAGCATGCCTAAAAGCAAGGGGAGAAGCACAATACTCTTCCGGCAAACAATTTCCCTCTCGTTCCCGTCCCGCTCTCACCTTTCAGAGCTATGTGTCTGGAAGGTTTCCATGTTTTTCCACTTCGTTTCTCTCCTCCGCCTCCCTGTTGTTTTTTTCTTGCTTGTGCTTTTCCTTCCCTTCTGCTCCCAGGACAGTGAAGCCTCTGAGCTGCACAGCCCGGCTCCCTCATCCAGTTTTATACTGCCAGGCCACGTGAGCAGCCAAACGCTGACCTCAGTGTGAGCACAAACTTCTTGCAACACAACTGCACTTCCCTTCCCAGCCTGGCTGTCACCCCCTCCTCGCCTGCAGCCCCAAGGGACCAGAAGGAAGTCACCTGATCCAGCTTGACAACTAAGCACAAACAAGAGGATGTCCAGCAACTTCTCCTTCAAGGCTGCCTGGCTCTGTAACCCTTTCAGCGCAGTGCTCATGGCAGGCAGAGCCCAAGTGTGCACCAAGTGGTGCTCATTGTGCTGGGCACAGTGGGGTTGGACAAGGGGAGGTGGATTTACAGGGCCAGTGCCTGGGGCAGGGTGGGCAGCCTCCTCTCCCTACACCCCAGGCTGCACCCTGCCTGGAGAGCTAAGACAACACCCATCCTCATCTGCCCTGGTATGTATATACCCTAGCAGTTATAAATGTCTGATTTCCCTTGACTATGCACATCTTCAGAGAGTCTCTTGTGTAACGTGGTACTTGTGGGCCATGGGATGGGGAGCTCAGCACTACAGGTTAGGACCATACCCCCCTCCCAGCAGGGAGCACAAGCAGGGACCCTGGGCACCCATGGTAATCCGGTTGCTGTGGCATATGAATGCACCAGCTCTGGTCTGCAAGCGCCAGAACTGCCCTTGCACCCTGCTAGGCACTGGGGAACAAACCCTGTCTCTGTGCACAGAGCCAGCACAGGTGTGCCTGCACTGATGCACAGAGAAATCCTTTCCATGCTCCCTTGTGCATGGAAAAAAACAGTCAGACTGTGTGTGGCAACTGGCCCCTGCTGTTTCCACAGCTGTGTGCAGGGCAATTTAGGAGAATAGCAGTCCATGTCCTGGATGCCCAGAAGGCTGAAGTAGCTGGTGCACTAAAAAGATGTGATACAAGACTTGGGGGAAACTGAGGAAGTCTAAAGAGACTTTAAAAGGCAAATAATTTATCTGATTTGGGAGAAGAGAATTGGAAAAGTTGCTTCTGCCAGTAGATGGCTGGTCTGCTGTTTGGTGAAGTGGTCAATGAGGCAGCCAACAGATGCAGCAGAGCCCTTCTTTTCTAACTGTAGTTGTGCTGGAAGGAAGGCTAGCCAGGGTAGACAGCTCAACCCAAAGAGCAGGGCACTTACAGCCACCGTTCCCCTGCTGCTATGGGGGGGAGAAAGCCCCGTGCTGCAGTCCTGTGCGGGGTGGGAGGGAGGCAGAGCCTGGGGAGGAGGGGGAAGGACTGTGGCATCGTCTGTCCCCCTGTAGTGAATCCACTCTGGGGCTTTCTGGTGGGTGCTGCCATCCCAGCTGTGTGCCTCACCTGGCTCCCTGTCACTGCACCCACACCTGGCCACAGCTGGGTTTGGTGCTGTAGGTGAGAAAGATGTCCTGGAGGAAACATGCTTCCATGCTTGTTTTTCCACTTGGGCAGACATCTGGTGTGCGGTGCAGCCTCAGGAAGGATTACTCAGCGCTTCCACCCTGACTCAGCCAGACTTTTCCTGTCTTGCTTTGTCTTTTAAAGCAACAGTGCCTACTAGCAAAAGCTGTCACGTTCCACTCCTACCCCCGTGCCATCGCAGGCAACTTGCTGCTAGCTTGCTTAGTTTTCTGTAAGGTAAAATAAATGTGTTGGGATGTGTGAATCTTTGAAGCGAGTGTGGCAAAGCCACAAACATCGCCTGAGGGAGGGCTCCTGTGCGGAGCCCGTGGGAGCACAAGGCTGCATGGCCAGTCCCTCCTGAAAACATTGATGCCATTTTGCTTCAGGGATGTCCCCAAAATGAATATTTCCCTTTGGCATTGCTCTTTAAATCTCACATTCTCTGTCCTTTTCAGTGAGTCCCATTCCCATAAAGGAAGCTGGAGCACAGATTGAACCTGTGGTTCCAGTGGAGGGAAGCAGGTAATATATGAGAATATGAAAATTAATAATATTATTAATTTTATGAAGTAATGTTAAAAACCCCCAACCCTCAAGCTCTGCCCCTCCTTTCACCTCTGTTCTGCAGCTCCGGTAATGCAGCCAGTTCCTCCCGAAGGACTTTCTGGTTGCTTTCAGGCCAGTGATTTTGTCCCTTGCCTGCCTGTCTAATTCCAAGAGATTGCATGCTTGGAGGCACTCAAAAGGATGTATCCAAAAGGTCCTCCTCCTTTTTCATATAGGGTTGAGGTAGATGTAGATGTGAGACTTGGGGGAAGCGAGAGAGGATGTCTAGTCATGTCACTGCCATTTCAGGTATGATACTTCCTCCCTGGCTCAGAACCACATTGCTCCAAGACATGGAGCCAGTGTACCTCCTTCTGGATCCTTGGGACAAGAGATAAGGCCCCTACTGCAGCTCACCTCCACTGTGAGCTTTGCCATAGGTGTAGGCAGGCAAGCCATGCCCCATAACTGGTTTGTGCCATCTGGTCTCTGGTGGATCAGGGTTACTTGAGTCAGACCAGCTGTGAGAGGAGGCCCAGCAATCCAGAAAGGCCCAAATGCCCCACAGCAAGGTGGAAGGAGAACTGAAAGTGGAGTGTCATCATCTTTGCAGTTGCTGGCCTGGGGCATTTGTGGCCCCATCCAGTGCTCTGCAGCGAGGACTTGTATTGCTTCTGCTGTGCTGTTGCTATGTGCTGTGGGGAGGTTAAGGATGCTGAGTGTGCCAATGTGCTGGCAGAGATCTGCAAGGGACTGTCTCTTCCTAGAAGGGACCTTGGAAAGTCAACACGAGAGATATGCACAAGGAAGGAGGTGTGTGCTTTTAGGGAAGGAACAAACTGTCCCCAGAGCAACTCACTCTGGGCATAGTGAGCCACAGGAAAGCAGAGGCCAGCCCACATCCAGGTCACTAGGAGATTTTGTTTGGACCTCATTGAAGTGTCAGACCTGTGGTTTCCACCGTGCCTGCCAGAAGTCCTGTTACCTCCTACTCTTCCTGCGAGCCATGGCTGCATGGTGCCAGAGCTACTTGTCAGAGAGAGGTAGATGGGCATGAGTGAAAGTGCTCAGGAGAGTTCTAGCAAAGATGAATCAAGTACCCTCAGGCAAGATATTTGTAACAGTTTCTGCTGGGCTTAAAGCCTCCATCTGCACAGCCCAGCCCATGAGAAAATATTTAGTCAGGAGATGGTGTAGGTGAAAGGTTAACAACAACAGAAAGTTATTGAGAGGTTGGTGTTTTCATCTGGGATAGGGAAGTGGGGGATTTTCTTCTCTTTATAGACTTAACAACATGTTCTGCCAACAGATTTATGGCCAGAAATGTCTAGTTACACAGCCAGCCATGGAGTGCCAAGTCAGTTCTCCTGAACATGTGTGGGAAGTGCTGTTCCACGCTGGGCTCTGGCAGCAGCTCCCAGCTGCTTGGCTGGGCTGGGGAGGGCAGGCACCACTCGGTGAGAACCAGTCTTCCCTGCTCGGAGGGGTTAATGGGCTCTCTCAGACCGTGACACAGCAAAATGCACCATGACACAGCAAAACACAGCTGCCCGGTTTGCAGCCAGAAAGCTGACTCAGTAACCAGGAATCACTGTGTAACAGCAGGGAAAAAAAAAAAAAAACCATCAAAAAAGTTGTGATAACCACTTAACATGACTTGCTGAAGAAGGGAGTCAGTGCTGGAGAACACAGGGACGTGTTATGTGTTAATTCGTGTTTACCAAAAGGAGATTGCCCGTACCAGCCGGGACCTGGCAGAACTGACTGTGCTTGCTGCTATCAGCATTGAACAATCCAAGTCTAGATCAAAGATACAGGTGGGAAAAGGGAGGTCGGGAGTGCAACGAACTGGTAATGTCCATGGGGAGCGCAGGTGCTGCAGGCATCCTCCGGACTGGCATTGCTGGTACCTTTGGGAGAGCCCTGCAGACGCTGGGCAAACCCACACATAGGAACCCCGGAGACCGACGCAGGGGGAGATGGAGGTGCAGGCACGTTTCTCAGACATAAGTGAACCAGCATGACAAAACCAGGAAGTGCAGATTACAACACATATTTTTATAGATGTCTGGATGTATACGTGCTGTGAGGCATGGGTGTCTCCAGGACACAGATACAAGTGAGGAGAGAGCTCTGGGCTGCCTGGGAGCAGAGCAGGGAGGAGGAGGGAAAACAAAGCAAGCACTCAGCAAGGCATATGCCTGCTTTGTGACCAGAAACCCAGAAAACCTAAAGAGTGAAGCAGGTCTCCAGGTTACTGGTACACTGGGCTGAAATTTTGGGGGAGGGTGCATAGTGCTCACCCACTCCTCAGAGTCTCGGTGCTGGTGGGGACAGACCCTGTGCCCTACTGGGGATTTGCTCTGGGAGCAAAAGGGAGGTATGGAAGGGGGCAGGGCAGAGTTAGCAAATAAAAATCCCATTTGTGCAAATGCTTCAGACTGTGCCACCCCCTTTGTTTCAGTGCTACAACCATGTAAAACAAAGTGTACCCTGACTGCAAGACGGGACAAACTGAAAATCTGGATTTGAAAAATCACACGTATGCAGCAAGGAGGACCTTGTGCCACAGCTCACACCCCTTTCTCAGAGGAGGGGAGGAGATGGAGTTGGAAACCAAGTTCTGCAAAGAGTGTGAGACCCACCCCCCTGCCCCGACCCCCC
>NW_010332402.1:24813-27677 GCF_000700745.2 Antrostomus carolinensis | reverse complement strand
CCCGAGAAGTGGGACGGGGGCCAAGAGCAGCAGCTGCAATCTCAGGGCGGCGCGCAGGAAACCACCCCGTAATAAACAGCCTCACGTGGACTCTGCTCCACCGTGACTCAGCAAAAAAAGCCCCTCCGCCACCGCTCGAAACCTTTACTCAGCAAAACAGGGTGGCCCAGCATGACCCTGACTCAGCAGGACACCCACGCTGGGGAAAGGGCGAGTCAGCATTAGCAGGAGGCAGGCTGTGGGGTTTTGGGGCTCATGCAAGAGTGGGGAGTCCCGGTGGGACATGTGGCATCACTGGCAGCAGCAAAATGCTCCCCCTCCAGCTGTGCTCCCCCTCCAGTGCTCTGCAGCTGCACTGGGCGGGGGCTGGAAAGGTCAGAAAAGCTGGTGTCCCACCCCAGGAAAGCTGTCCACCTTGCTGACCCAGGGACGTGGGGGATGCTGCGCCCATCTGCCCTGGGATAGGGACAGTCCCACCCCATACAGGGTGGCGGGATCAAGGCACAGGAACACTTCTCTCTGGGGTGCTGGATGGGCGCCTGGCTTCACCTGTGCTGGTGGAAAACACCAAACCCCAGAGATATGGGATGTGGGAAGCAGTTTATTTTAGAGGCTGGCATGTGGGGCGTGCCAAACTTAAGTGACTTACCCAAGGCCACATAGGGTTTCTGTGGCATAGCTTGTGTCCCACTCTTCCCCCTTTTTCTTTGCTCATTACAAAAGATTGCTCCAGGGCAGGCAGGCAAGACTGAATTTATCCGATGGAGGTGCTGTTTGGGAGAGCTTTGTTTTGAAAGTATGATGCTACATGCTAACAGGAAGGAATAAGAAAAGAGGGGTTATCATGGGCAGATATTTCTTCAAAGCCCTTCATTTAGGAGCAAGGTGGGCTCAGCATTGGAATGCCCATGCACTGTGGTGCTTATGGGCCACAGCTGGTAGTGTAAAAAGAGCAAGAACATCCCCCTTTTTGGGAGGTCTTCCCTGGCATCCCGGGGAACTGGGGAGCTGGGCTGTCGGTTCTGTGTGGCTGAGTCCCCCCCTTTCCCTGCACAGTGCCTCACACAGCAGGACCTCCGGACCATGGCTGTGGCTCTCAAGCTAAATAATCATTAACAAGAGCACCTGAGCAACGTAGGATTTGAATTAAAGTGTTCAGCTGCCAGGTGCGGTCTGGTAGAGGTGAGAGGGACTGAGGGTGCTTGGCACGGGGTGAGCTACTCTCTTGTGACTCTGCTGGAGCTGATGGTGTGAATCGCTGCACAAAACGTGTGCCTGGAGGCAGTGCAGTGGAGATGGGCAGAAGGGCACTGCTGGCAGCAGATCTCCCCCAGCTTAGCCTTTCTTTTGTTTGTTTGTTTGTTTTTTTGGACTGAAACTGTTCAAAAAAGCTGAAAGAAATTGGCACCTATCTCCCACTTAGAATGGCCTGGTATTTAAGGCCCTTTTTTTGGTTGTGGGGTTTTTTTTGTTTGTTTTGGTTTGGGTTTTTTTTGTTTTTTTTTTTTTTGGTCAAGGAGCTAAAAATACCACTGAAATGCCTCATGGCAATTTTTCTAAACACAGATTTTCCTGCTGCTCTGTGCTGGAGAAAGAGCCGTCCCTAAAGCTGCAGGAAAGCCGTGTCCTCGCCTCACCCCTCCTGAAGACTGGCACATGCAGCTTTTTAGTGCCAGGAGGGAATTACTGATCCCACCCCCCAGAAAAGCCCTGCTGCAGAGCCTGTCTTTCCAGGGTCTCCTCATCAGGGCTGAGCCCCCAGCTGCACTGTTGCAGAGAAAAACAGTCCTGCACCCCCCGGCCAGGGCCTCCTGGCGAGGACCAAGGTCCAGTCCGGCAGAAACACTGCTGAAGACAGTGCTGCAACCAACTTTTACCCACAGGGGGTAATCCTGTCCCTCCTCACCCATCTCCATCCCTCTGACCGCTGGCAACCCCGCTGGGAAGGGGAAGCGAATCTGCCCGCTTGTGCAGCCCAAACCCGCTGCCATTCCCGTGCACCCTCACACACAGATTTTGCAAGGGCAATGGCAGATAGCGAAGGGGAAGCTTTTGCTTGTGAGCCCGTGTCCCTGAGTCCCTGTTCCCTTGCTCAGGTTTCACCGGTCACTGACACAAAACAACAGGGACACTTCTTCACTCAAGGCATGACAGAGCTGCCAGGCGCCGTGTGGGATGCTCTGGGTGCCCTAAAAGCCAGGAGAGAGCAGGCACTTCAATGAAAGAGAAATCTCCTCAGGACTACCAACCACCTTGGCCTCACCCTGGTGCAAGAAATCACCTCTGTCTGTGTGGTTTGTGAAATATCTTCAGGAGAAACAGAAAAAACCCCGGACTGGCTGCCAGTACAACTCCTTGTGTTGCACTGGTGACCGCTGTCCACCTCCATTTCCTTGCTCCTGAGCATTGGGGCACCTACTTTTCCTTTCACGTGTTTGCACATTTTCATTTTTTTTTTGTCTCTCTCCTCTCTTCTCGTGCTTCCATCTGCTTACGCCCTCGCACAGATAAAAATGAGTTACCTACAGAAATGTTTTCCTTTCTCACAATCCCCCTCTCTACTGTCTACTGGGTCCCTGCTTTATGTCCCCTCCCAGCATCTTCATCTTCCCCAAGCTGCACCACTAAGAGTGATCTGAAGGGAAGAGGAAGTGGCTTTATTCTCATTTTGTGAAGGAAGGGGGAATTTTGTTATCCAAAATAGGATAGTTATCCAAAATGAGGAAGTTTTGACATGACAGAGTAACATGAAAGTCCTGTGGGATGGAGAACAGCCTTCCCTTCCCAGTGAACTAGCACGGGACACTTCTAAGCTAATTTGTGAGATAATGTTGTGGAAAATCAGGAGTATTTTTGTTAACCGC
>NW_010332402.1:3541-24791 GCF_000700745.2 Antrostomus carolinensis | reverse complement strand
TTAAAAATATATATATATAAATCATATACTATTTGGAGGTTAGCAGTAGGTAAAAAAAAAGCATGTATTTTTTTGCCTCTATGAATGCAATGCTGGTCTGCCCAGACCCACACAATCTAAACAGCATGGAAATTCTCATTAACTTTTAGCCTATATTTGATTTCTAGGGATGTGGAGCAACTGTGACCCCATACAAGGAAGTCATGCCTTTCTTCAGCTCACACAGAAACAACTGTTCTGGGTCACGCAAAATATCTCAGGTCAAGATCCTGTTCCCAGTGAACCTGTTCAGGTCAAGATCCTGTTCCCAGTGTGGCTATTAACGGATGCTTGGACACAGTGCAAGCGCCCCGTGCAGTGGCAACGCCTGAATGCATACTCTGGAGCGGTGGCCATGTGAGTCTGCCTGGGCTAATGGTTGCAGCATAATACTTAGAATAAGGAAAAACTTTGTTTTGTTTTGCTTCCAGTGGTTGCATAGCCCGCTAAGCAGGTTGCTGCCAAGCAAGAGGTTGTCCTCTGCAGTTGGTGGACCTCCGGCCGGTGTGCGAGGGACCACAGCCATCTGGTGGTCAGAAGCGAGCAGGCAGCATTATTTCTTTTTAAAATAGCAACAACAGAAAACACTTTATAGAAAGGGAATGTCATTTAAAGGAATTCCTTATAGTGGTGTCATTTTACATTTTTGCAATCAGAAAGCAGTTTCTGAAAATGCAAAACACCTACTTAAAATGATCCCTTGCAGACCTGGCAGGCTTTTTTTTTTTTTTTTCCAAGTTCCTCCTCAAAAGAAACCTTGCAAAATTATTCAAGCTATTACTGGCATAATTTATAACAAGTATGGCAGTACTAATTTGGGCATGGAAAGATTCCTCGTCCCCATTCTTAATATTTTTAGTTGCTTGAAAAAAGAGATGTCATCTCTGTAGGATAAGCCTCTGTGCTGGCTGGCCCACAGTGAAGAGCACTGTGACCATGGCTGGCTGCATGGTGGGGAGGGGACAGGCTTGCCCAGACAGCTGTGAGCAGCACTCTGAATTTTCACCTGTTGGTCATCACTTCAAACTGACCCCACTTGGCAGCCACCAAAAACCCTTCCCACCTGTTCACCCTGTGATGACACCAGCTGTGAGCCAACTCCCCTGCGCTCATGTCTTCCTCGGGGATGGTCCCCTCTCAGCTTTGCCAGCTCCTGTGCCAGCTCTTCAGGGAGGGAGAAAACAAGGTGAGGGTGGAGAAGGAGTCCTGACCCCAAGGTGGGCTCAAGGCATCCCAGGGGCAGCAAGGAAGAGGTTGAACTCCCCGTGCTCAGGGTGTACACTTGGGCATGGCTTTGTTTCTCTTTCAGGAGAAGCTGCAGGCAAAGCACCGAGGGAGCTGGAGGCACTGAGAACTTTAAGCGCTTGCTGAGGCACAAACCAGTGTTCAAAACATCACTGGTGTCAACAGGCTGGTAACCTTTGCAAATGCTGACTGGTCACCAGAAGCCCTCCCTTCCCGGCAGAGCCAGGCAGACCGAGTCCAGGCACTGGCAAGAAGATCTGGGTCTTGGTCCCCTTGCTCCAGAGGCCCTTTTGGCCCCGCAATTGCAAAACCCACCAGTCTGGGCTCCCCATCGCGCCTCTGCTCTTGCTTCCTCTCCTGCAGGTGCTTCAGGAGGGGAAGCTCAGCATTTGGCCCTTTTGCCTTTCCTCCTTGTTCTCTGTTTTTCTGTTGGGTCGCAGGAGGGAAGCTTCAGGGGCTGTCAGACACTCGTGTCTCAGCTCAGAGTCCTGACTTGCAGGAGGGACCTGCCTTTGCCAGGTCTGCAGCACTGGAGAGATGCTGCGCTGGCCTGTAGCTCATGGTTCCTCATTGTCCCTTGACTTTGAGTGTCCTCTTGCAGGCCACGCTCCCAGCACAGAGCCTTTGGTGCAAGCTCTGTATACTCTGGCTGGGGGAGAGGTGCTCTCCAGGGAGCTGAGTCTGGCTCTGGCCTTGCTGCAGGGGTGACAGCAGAGGCCAGAGCCAGCGCTTCATGGACAAACCCAGCCTCTCCACCCAGGTTTCACTTCTAGCATCTGGTGGGACAAGGATGCTTTGGAGAAAAAAAAAAAAAAAAAAAGATATTTCAGGAAGCTGTGAATGTGGTAAAAATGGACTTCTGATATAAGCCTGCAGTTGTGCCACTCCCCAGTGTTTACCCGCGTTTGCCGCATGAAACCCTCATGCAGTTGGTAAAGCAGAAACCCACAGCTTTTAAGCTGCGCTCTTCAGAGAGAAAGCGCTTTCACGCTTCATTCAGTCTAAGCCCTCCTTAGGTGAGGAGTGTGGGGTCCACTGGCTGCGGGAGGAGGAGTAGCTGAGATGAAGCTGTGACTGTTCACCTTCAGGCAGATTCACAGAACCACAGAATGTTAGAAATTGGAAGGGACCTCGAAAGTTCATCTACTCCAACCCCCTGCCAGAGCAGGAACCTAAATGAGATCACACAGGAAGGTGTCCAGACGGGTTTTGAACATCTCCAGAAAAGGGAGACTCCACAACCTCCCTGGGCAGCCTGTTCCAGTGCTCCGTCACCCTCACCGTAAAGCATTTTCTTCTCAAGCTTAAGTGGAACCTCCTGTGTTCCAGCTTACACCCATTGCCCCTTGTCCTATCATTGGACATCACTGAGAGCCTCCAGCAGAGCCACTCATGGACTCACCAGCAAGGTGTGGCAGGAGGGGCAGCTTTTAGGCTCATTAGTCTGGGGTTTTCTCCTCCCCACCACCTCCAGAAGATAGCATGCACACCCTGGTCTGAGGACTGCTGCTCAAAGAGGGTAATATTAAGAGTTCAGAAAGGAGAGGCAGGTCTCCCCCAGTTCCTTCCAGAAGCATTGGGAATACAATGGAATTGGAAATGGCAATTCATTTTTCCAAGAGAAACTGTCCAAGGATAGCATGTGCTGTCTGTCTTGGAAAGCTGAAGAAGACACAAAGCCTCCTCCTGTCCTACAACTGCTTACAGGAGGAAACCCAGCACCCAGATCTTTCCAGCCCACTGCCACCAGCTGCAGACCAGCTTTGCTCACAGCTCTTATCCTCAAGCCTCTGCCTGCACTTGGCACAGCTGAGACCGCAGTACAGGCACGGAGGAAAGGAAGGTGCTGAGGTTTGGACAACTTCAGCTAATTTAATTCCTTCCTACAAGTCTGAGGCTCAGATGATACTTTCAACATGTTCAACCTCCTTTTAAGAATCCTTCTCCCAGCTCCCACTGAGCCAGACACCAGGGGATGGCACAGTGACAACTGAGGACACTGTGGATACCAGAGAGCCCTTTCATAGGACAAGAAAGACATGTCTTTCTTGCACGTCTTTAAATGATTTATGGGCTGCGAGGTGGGTATTTGGATATGGTCACAAGGCAGGGAGGGAAAGGAGAGGAGGTAGCTTGCCCTCTTGCTATTTTGAGATGGGCTGTAGTCACCGTCCTAGGAGACCGTGCTAAAAAACGGCGAGCACCTGCCCTGCCTCGCAACACCCTCAGCCCCCACGCCGTGCCTCATCTCAGCACCACAGTGCCCTTGCCTTTCGTGGAAAGCAAGTGTGGCTGAACCCCTCTTTTCCCCCACACCAGCACTGACAGCACACGCAGATCTTCAAGGGAGGCTCAAGACTTTGCTCCTTTAATGTGCAATAAAAAAAGGCAACTCTCCCACGCTCAACAAGAAATCCCACGAGCAGGAGCCTTGGGCTTGGCACCCCCCTTCCTGGCTGCCTTTTACAATTAAGCAGCATGTGCAGTTTTTCTGCCCGTGTGCAAAGGAGCCCCTGGCTGCTGCAGGGCTGCTTTGCTGGTGTGAGATGACTGATGTCTTGCTTCACCTCTGTGCTCACCAACTGAACAAGCCACCCCAGCAACAGCATGTTCTTGCTGGTATAACAGTGTCAATGTAAGGGCCTCCTGCTCTAGGGAACACAGCTCCTCGGCCCCAGCACACACAGCTGCCCCCAGGAGTCTGTAGCGTTGGCCTGATCAGAGGCTCAGAGAGACTCCCCACACCATGGCACGATGCGGTGGAAGGCATCAGTGGAAGTGAGAGGTGGGATTGTATTGGGGAAAGAGGGGAGAAAAGTATAATAATGGGAAAATTAAATTAGCTGTAAAGAGTTTGCTGAAGGCACATCCTACCCCACAGCAGACAGCCCCTTCAGCCTGGGGTACCGCTCGCAGCTCAAGCCCCATGTGCAGCCAAGGGCTTCGGTAACTGGCTGTCATGCAACGGAAACATTTGGGCTGTGGGTAGGATTCTGGATAAACTGAGGGGGAGGAAAGGAAGAGGAAGAGAAGGGGTTGTGAGTGGGAAGGTGTTGCATACCACAAGCACTTGTGCAAGAGAGACTAGAGCAACACGGCCATTAGTGTTCCTTCTCTGACACCTGCAATGCTTCACGTCCCCATGGTTTCCAGTCTCACACTGGCAGGCAGAGGGCTGGAGATGCATTCTAGAGCTGGGGTGAAGAAAGAGGCAGGTAGGAATTATTTCAGCAGCAGACGGCAGCCTCTCCTGTTTCTTGGGTAAGATCTCTAACTACATCACTGGAGAGGACAATGGGGAGCTTCTTCTGCTTTGCCAAAAGCTGTACCAAAAAAAAAAAAAAAAAAGGCCCACTGAACTCCCACATTCTCTAGCAGCTTTGAAAACCCCCTTCACAAGTCTGCTGTGTGATATCCCTAAACACAACAAAGATTATCTGAAATCTGAAAGCAGCTTAAAAATAAAAACAACTCAAAGGGAAAACGGGAAGAGAATGGAGGAAGGGGACAGAGTCCTTCCCCTGCTGGCCCCTTGTTGGAGGCAAGCAAAACAGCACACACAGCCTCTTGCTCCACAGCACTCCAGTTCATAGCATTCACAAGGCAAACATAGCATCATCTTCCTTTGCTTGCTTCTGATGATGGCTGGCAGCAGGAGGGGAGACGGACGTCCCTGCTGAGGAGCTGGACAAAGTGGGTAGCCGGTCCGCAACTTTTGCTCGCTCTTCCAGGAACTTGTCAAACTCTGGGGCAAGAGAAGAGCAGAGCATTAGCAAAGAGGGAGTTTTGTGGCAGAGCCAAGGTGCTGCCAGGAACAGCTGGAAAAAGGGTGGCAAGTCTTACCTTCACTGGTGACACCTTTTGCATCCTCTGACTCTCCCTAGGGAAGGAGAAGAAGGGCATGGTTAGAAGCAAGGTAGACAAAGGCATCTCCATAGATGTGATTCTTTGTCTGCATGGAGACAGACAGGATAGTGCTTCCCCCACTTCCACAGCACAGACACGTTAGCATGACCCTGAGCCTTAGTTCGTTAGCTATACCACCCAGAAGGCTCATTAGACTGGTGTGGCATCCCAAACCCTGTGTCCTTGTCTTTTCCTCCCCTGCTCCCTCTGAGCAGCCTGTGCCACACATTCAGCAGTGCCAATGCTGTTATACACTGCCTAAAATCCAGCCTTGTAGACAACTCTGGCAGGACTGCTGGCTCCAGGAAAGCACCCCCTCACTTACCACGTCAGTGGAGAGCCACTTTTCTATGTCTTCCATGAAATTGGCTTGGGGAACTGGCACCTAGGACAGAAGGAAAAAGAGTGATGAGGCCAAGAAAAGAGAGGATGTGCCAGGAAACCCACTCTGCAAAAAGAAAGCCCAAAAGCTAACCCTCCTGCTCCACCATTCAGTCAGCTCAGGCCCCTCCAAATCCAGCCAGTGCAACTGCAAAGCTCTCCCAGCTACCAATGCCACTGCTCACCTGCTTCCTCTACCCCACCCACACCCAGACACACACTGTTTCCAGGATACATGCTGTTAAAAGCATCTGGGGTTTGGTGGTTGGTTTTGGGGTATTAGGACTGGACCAGGCTTTGCATTTTGGTGAGGACTCACTAGGTGGAAGCTGGCTGCTTGTGTTAGGCAGCCAGATAAGAAGAGACATGCTTTTCTCCACACCTCCTCCCTTCTACAAACCTGTGACAGTCTGACATCAAAGTCTGTGATGCTGAAGATATCAGTCGTGCCAGGTTTGGCGCCAGGGGGAAAGGCACCTGCCAAGAAGTCATTCCCTGGTAGGATCATGGGGCACAGGAGGATTTGACATCACATCAAACTACATAAACAGACCCATCAAAGAGAAAGTCCTCTACAGTTAAAGTAAATTTTACTTCCAGTAGGGACGAGGCTAGCTCAGAAGATACCATGTCCCTGGCCAATTTAAGCAGCAAAGAGACACCTTCCTAGTGGACAGAGATAACCTTGAAGGAAACCAAATCTGATTAAAAACCCCAGATCCTTTTCTCCAGCTACGAACTCCTGAACAAAGCTGAGCAACAAGCAGCCCCTGCTAGAGACTCCAGAAGCAGAAGCATGAGAGAGTATTTGTGGGAACTTATTTATTAGTCTCCTAATACGTATAGCTCCCTTGCTCTCAGGAAAACAGCACAACACCTTCTTACCAAGGACAGGCAGATTTCCCCAAATCAGGGAGCAAGGGCAGATAGTTACCACAGCTGGCAGACGGATGAATGGGGATGGAATAGGATGTGTGAGATTAGGGAAGTTTTGAAGTGAACTGGCTTTGTCTACCCAGAGAGGAACTCTTTGGGGTAGAAGTGCATTCAAGCCAACTGGACAGCATGTGAGGAAACTTCCTAGAGCAGACTTCAGTCTGGGCAATGCCCATTTCAGGAAGGCAAGCTAACAAGCTTTGGACCTGGGAGTGTGTCAAAGCCTCAGTGTGCCTGAGGGGATGCACTTGCAGGAATTCCTGCAGCCAAAAGAACAAATTCAACAGCCTGAAGGCTCAAACATTTTCCTCCAAATCAGGCAGCTCATGCTGAGGAGGAGAGGCCGCAGAGGGAATGAAGGCAGCAGCCTCCCTCATGATTGCCTCAGCTAGTGCCTCTGCCTGAGACACCCACCCCAAAACAGGCCATCCTCTAGCTCACAGAGTGGCATATGCTCTCTTGGCCTCAGAGCTCCTAAGATTTTTTCCTACAGACGTGTTTACTTAGGAAAGACTGACACTCTGCTTGCTTCCTACCCAACCCTGGTCTCTACTACTGGCCTAGACCAGGGTTGCTCCACTTCAGTTTGCACTCTCTGCTGATGTCTGCTGTGCATCCTCATGTGCTGTGCCAGAGCCACTTCCAGTTCAGCAGCCCCAGCCTCCTTCCTCCCTGCTGGTGCTCCATGGTCTCACCATTCCTTGCCGCATCATCCACTTAGTTAGCTGGGCTCCATCATTAGAGGCACCAGACTCCCCCTGGTTGAAAAAGAGTCTGCACTGAAAGCTGCTATCGCAAAGGGTGAGGGAGAGGGGATGCAGTGGGTTTAGGGTGGAGGAAAGAACACACTAATACTTCTTTGATTGCAGAGAAAAGGCAACTGGACTTGGAAACCTGCTGAAGAGGAATAAAACATACATTTCCCAATGGATATTTCCCTGCAGATATAAGGAGGCCATCCTGTTACTGACTGAGTCAACCCCAGGCTTTCCATAGTTCTCCACCTCTGCAGTTTAAAAAATGACGTACAGAGCCCATGCAGGTTGGTGGAGACTGAGAGTTATCATTGGTTATGTTAAACACTTGAATTTTTCCAGACAGCACATTTATTGTGTTGGTGAGCAAGGAGGATACTCTCATTCCTGGTGATGCACTAAAAGCTCTGTGGCCACTTACCGTTCCTGTGTTCTGCTGACGGGCATCCAGGGCACCAGCGAGTCCTTTGGAAGCCTGGGGATCTTCGTACTTTACTCTGAAAGCATCAAGTTAGATAACATATGGACTGATGAGATGCCTGAGAGTGAAGAGCAGGAACTCCTAAACATACGTTCAGAGCTTCTGACTGCACAGCTTTTCATCTCTCATCATTCTGCTCCCAAGAGTTTCTAGAAAGCTATGCAAAACCTTTACTAAAGGTGTAGCTCACCACAAAACAGACTCATCTACTCACTGCAACATCACTGTGAGATACTACAGAACAGCCCTGGCACATGACAAGAAGATGATAAGGCATCATATGATAAGAGCCATTCAAGAGACTAAAACACAGACTTACAGAGCTAGGTGCATCAACCGTGACACTCATCTGCTCTGGAGTTGACTACAAAAGAGAGATAACTAACACAGACTTACAGAAGACTACAGCTACTTTAGAAAGTATTTGAGCAATAAGCCCCTACATACTCACCACCTTCACAGACACAAACACAGCTCAAAAACACCTTTTTAACCAATACCACTCAAGAACTGGTGGTGGCAGAGACTCACTGGTCCATGCTACAGAGGACGTGAGACCAGATGATCAGAAGAGCCTCGTGTTGCTTCAAGGTCTGCAAATCCACCATTACAGCAACCTCTTTCCACACACAGACACGTCTCACCCATAATCTCCCTCATTCCATTTCTGTGTCCCCTCTAGGCTGCTACCACACATGCTAATGCCACACGTCACCATTTGATCCATGAAGAGTGGGGAAAACAGTCCATCCATGCTGGGAGAATGAAGCCTCTCACAGAAACTCTCCACAAGTATCTCCCAGGCCCCTTTTTGCAGATCCAGCAGACTATCAAGTAGAGCTGTTTTTCTTGGGGGCCAGGGGCTTGGGCCACCGGCGCTCAAACTTCTCGAAGAAGTGTTCATCAGTGAAGGGGCCGCTGTGGACAATGGCATCAAGGATGAAGTACAATGCTGCTATCATGCCGCTGATGAGGAAGAACGGCAGGAAAGGCTTGAGATGTTTCAAGCACTGCTTCGCTGAGACACACATGAAGCCTGGGGCAGTCAGGAACAAACCCCAGCGGTGCTGCCTGTGTCCCCTGGCAGCATGTCCTGTCCAGGAACAACAGGGCAATGGGTCTGTTCAGACGGAGGGAGACACTGAGAGCAGAGGCTGGTGAGTGAAATGGGAAGCCTGAGCCAGTGAGAGCAGAGGCTACCTGACAGAAGTGCAAGTGTAGGCAGAGGGAGGGCAGTGAGGAATAAATAGAATGTGTCTCATTACTTGTGCAGAGATCACAAGCCTCAGTCTGTTAAGGATTGCGCCACAGCGGAGAGGATATGATTCCACCCCTGCCCAGATAACTCCCTCAGCCTCCAACACTGAGCACATACCAGCGACTCAGATTTCAGCCCCAGACTGGGTGCTGTTGGCACCACTGTTTTTATCCTGGACCTGCCTCTGTCCTCAGGCAGCAAACCCCACCGTAAAAGTGGCAGGGAAACCCATGCACAAAACACATGAAGTTGTGTGTAGGCCATGGACTTCCCCACCACTTTTACCAGAAGCAGTCTGAGGCAGAGGAATGAAAGGAGACATCCTTAAGAGACCTTAACTTGCTACTGCCCAGCTGCAGAACAAGGCAGTCCAGCAGATAGACATCAGGAGCACGGGTCTTTGAGGGCTGGAGGCAGCCGTGTGCCTGTGGGCTCTACTGCTTGGTAACCAATGGAGAGCAGTGGATGACTGTGGCAGGCAAAAAGAGTGACATCCACCGTAGTCTCTCAAGCCAAAGGGATCTGGTCAGCATAGCTCTTGTCGGCTCCTCCCAGAACAAGGATTCAGGAATCCACTCTTTGCAGTAGAGAAGAGACCCCTTCAGTTCAGCCAGTACTATGGAGACCCAACTCTTAGTGCTTTACACCAGGAGGTCTCTCAAAAACACTGTGGTGGAAGAAATATCAGTCCCACTTACCAACAGGGAAGCTGAGGCACAGAGCAGTGCCCTGCCTTGCAAACCACAACTGACTGCATACTTCCTGCACTCCACTTCAATATTCTGCCATTAGGCTGCACTGATGTTCAGTGATTCCCAAATTCAACATCCCCCCAGTCAGGGCACATGAGTTCAGAGAGAGACAAAAAAATTCAGCTATAGTCCCACTCCACACCTTCAACTCCAGATGATAAGCCTCCCCAGCACATATGGCACCACAGTTCCCTGACACAGTGGTGAGGGACATGTGCACCAAGAGGCTGCTTCCTTCTTCCCATGCCCAGGAGGACACTGTGAAGAGGAGATGACGGCAGCAGGAGGGATGACTGAGAACACAGAGATTATCCTACAAACACTGTGCATCAGCAGAGTGCATTTCTATCACATCCTACTGTCTCCCAAGAACTGCTGCTGGTTGGGATGACAGCCCCAGTTAACCCTGAGCCCTCCCCCTCTGCAACAAGGCAGGACAGGCCAGGACAGAGTGGGCTGCTATACTCACTCTCTGGGCTGCTATACTCACTCTCTGCGCTGCTCAGCCAGCGAGCTGCCGCGGGTCAGGGCAAACATGTCAAACTCTTCTTCTAGCTTGCCAGAGGTGTCGAGGGAGTGCAGCCCAGCACTTACACTGCTCGAGCCCAGGTCTGTGGGAGAGAGAACAGGGTGAGCAGGCAGCACAGAGCAGTAAACGGAGGGTCATGGGCTTGGAGGGTGCTAGGTGGAAAGCTAAAGCTGCTCTAGGCCCACTCATCTATCCTACCCCTCAGCTGCAGCACAGTCTGTGTGTGTGCAGTGTCATGGGTGAAGTAACAGAAGCAGTTTCTTCACCTCCTCAGCAGATATTTTTAGATCAGTCTCAGGCAGCAGCACCAATTAACTGATGCTGAAGGCTAGATGTTCCTGACCATTTAAGACAACTCAGAGGGAATTGCTCCATAACCTGTGGAAAAGGATAACCTGTGCTTCTAGGCAAGCACTTCTGAGACAGATGAGCAGATTTTCATGACTCAGGCATCATCTGAAAAACCCTGACTTGAAAAATATCTCAACTGACTTGTCTGTAAAAACAGTCTTGCTAATTTTCTGTAGCTGCATCCAAGCTGTACTGAATGTGCTCAGTTAGCAAGAGCTTTAGGCAGTGCTAAGGAGGCTGTTGGTATGTCTCCCTCAGGACCTCTCAGGCTTTTTGAGTAAACAACCTGTCAAATCCTGGGTCCTGAGACCAAGATACTCATGGCTGCCTTTGCAGCACAGCTCAGCTACTTTTCTTCTCCCAGACCTCAGCTGGCAGCCTGACACCACACAGCAAGAGAGGTAACTGCACTGCTGCTAGGCATTGGAGAGGGAGCAGCTTTCTCCCCTACCCTGCTGGAAGGCCCAGTCCTTAGCCACAGCCTAATGATGAGGTCCTTCTTAAGTCATGTCCACCTCCTGCACAACACGAAGTGTGGATGCTAAGACATATGCTTGTGTGCCTTGGAGCATAGACAAGTTTCTTCATGAATTTATTAGTTGACAATACACCCTATTTCTCTAGGCTACTTTATGAACGTGACTAAATAATTTTGGGAGGTGATTCAAGGGCATGAAAGGATTTCCAGAGCAGCACAGGAGAAGGACTGAGGGGAAAACTGCATGGCAACATACTCATTCCAGCCAGCTGAGAAGAAAGGTTGTTGGTCACTTCAGGCTGTCTCACTGCAGAAGGAGTACTGGGTCCCAGGTCAATCAAGCTGTTCTCTGCCTCATTTGGTGCCTTTGAAGAAAAATAAAAGGAAGATGGTGGAGAGTTTCTGAAGCTTGGACATC
Source organism: Antrostomus carolinensis (assembly GCF_000700745.2). Taxonomy (NCBI): domain Eukaryota; kingdom Metazoa; phylum Chordata; class Aves; order Caprimulgiformes; family Caprimulgidae; genus Antrostomus; species Antrostomus carolinensis. Next base: position 13,262 of record NW_010332402.1, on the reverse strand, counting down.
CTAGCTCATTAATACTGGAGAGGGAAGCCCTTCTGTACCCACTGGAAAATATAAGCTGTGAAGCCTCTCCCTGTGAGAAGGGGGCCAGTGATCAGAGAACTGGTTGGGAATAGTGTCCCAGGGCAGAATACGCCTTGGTAGCCAGCCTCCCAGCTCTGCTGGATGTCAGTAAGTAGGGTAGGTGCTGGTTCAGAGGACAGGGTGGTGCTCAGAGGACAAAGGGAGGCTCACATGGGAATTGGTCCTCTCAATGTTCAATACCAGAAAACCGTAACTGCTGCTGGTCTGCTCTTCCTCTTTGAGTGAGAGGAAAGCTCCCACTGGCAGGGAGGGAGAGGCTAGCAGTGGCAAATGGAGTGTCCTACACACTAGTGTGGCCTGGTGCAGCTGGGCTGGAAGAGCAAAGCCTACAGCTTGTAAGAGGGGCAGTTGCTCTGAGTTACCTTAACAGGCTGTCCAGTCCGAAGACGCTCGAACCTGCAAGAAAGACGACAGGATGCATTTCAGTAGCGTGTACTTATTCACCCACAGCCCAAGATTTCTTAAAAGGCTTGGCACAGTCTGTCCTTTCCTACATACTAGGAAAGGGGGGATCATGGCTCAGAGCCTAATTCCCCCTCAAGACCAAAGACACCACAACAAGGCCCATAGAGTTGATGTCTCCTGTGAGGTGGTGTGATGAAGCTTCTTGTGATCCTCCAGAGCTACTTCTAACCAGAATTGTTCAAACTCAGCTCTCCATACAGACACAGGGACTAAATTCTCTAGATTTCATCCTATCTTAAAATATGATTTTGATGAAATGGAAGAAAAAAGAAAGGGGTGCTGATCCTACCTGGGCAAGTCCTTTCTGTCCCTGTCTGCCTCAGATCTAGAGAACCACCTCTTTCCATGTGGTTCCCTGTTTCTTCTTCTGGGTTATGCCACAGAAACATCTTTATATTCCATCAGTAACTTACACAAGTTCTGAAGGGACAGGAATAAATCAGCAAAGACTGAGAATTGGCTTTGCTCTCAAAGATGGATGATATAGGCTGACACACCTTGAGCCTTATACTCATGGGCAGATCAAAAGGGTGGGATAGAGGCCTTCAAGAAGCAGTAAACTCTTGTGGAAGAGCAAGACAGAGAAGAGAGGAAAGAGGTACCTTTCATAGCGCAGAAACACGTTGTTGAGGTTATCATTGATGAGGAGCAGCTCCTCGGTGAGTTGCTCATGGAGGACACGGGGAATCAGCTCCAGCACACGCTGCTGCATGGCTCTGCATGTCCGATTCAGCTCCTGCTCACAGCAAGAGGAAATTACCACAAAGGTCAGGCTAAGGCTGAGCACTCAAAGATGTGGAAGTCTGCGACAGGCTCTGGGGTCTATCAGCAAGGACTGGTGGGCAACAATTATTGGTGTGAGAGGCAAACTGCATTTGAGCTTTACAGAAAATAATTGTATGTCTCTTATGTAACATACCACCCAGAAAGAAAGGCCCTCAGGGACTACAGATCACAGAATCACACAGAATCACAGAATGTTGGGGATTGGAAGGGACCTCGAAAGATCATCTAGTCCAATCCTCCTGCTGGAGCAGGAACCCAAATGAGATCACATAGAAAGGCATCCAGGTGGGTCTCCCCATGTGAGATGATTCCAGCCTCAATAGCGCAACTTCCCTTGGCCATTGAAACTCCACCTTCCCTGTGCCTCCCTTATCCCATCACTCCCTGATAAGTCCCACACTAAACTATCCAATTGTTCCCCACGCCTGGCATGCGTCATGCCTCAGTCCATCAAGTCATTGCTAAATCGAGCTGCGTGTGCCAGCCCTCCGCCCTGCCACTGTTCCTTACTTGCAGCAGCTCCAGGTCAGAAGGCTCAGCCTGGGATGGCACCAGCTCTGTCAACATCTCCGACATGACCTTCATGTTCCCATTCACCACTTCCAGCTCGCTGCGCAGCTTCCCGATCTGCAGAAGGGAGGGGAAGTGACACCTCTGCCTGGGAAGACTGGGCAGATAGCTGAGAGTGCACCGCACGTGTGTGCGTCTTTACAGAGACAAAGGGAACAACCACAGGGGAGCTCACTTGTCACCACTCAGTTTAGCTCTCAGGAGCTCCCAGCAGAAGGAAGCTCCATTACTTACCATCAAGTTCATTTGCTGGTAACAGATGCCAGGCCCTCACCTGGGATCACTGGCCACTAGCCTAGCCTTGATTTTTTAATAGTCAGCACAGGCTGCTGTTATGATTCAAATCTCCCCCCAGCTAGCAGCTCCTGTGTGGCAGCCACTCAAATAATTTCATTTCCACAGTGGTATAACGGGGGGGGAAATGAATTTCCATTCAAAAGGCAAGCCTTGGCTAAGTGTACAGTTGAAGCTTTATCCCTCTGCTCTCACAAGCTGCTGCTGAGCCTCTTGAGAACAGTTTCTACCCTCTGTTCTGCAAAGGGATGCAACCTGCTGACAGCTGGAGGTTTGGTGCTGAACATGGTGTCATATGAAGTCAGGGTGAGGAAGCAGAAACTGAGGACATCGAAACAAGTGAGAAAGCCCTGGCCTTTGGAAAACACATAGCCAGACAGGGTTGATTCATATAAAGTCAGCAGTGAGGCAAGATAAACAAAGGTGATAAGGAGGTATCTACTGAGAAAGCTTTTGCTGTACTGCCCTAAAAAGACCTTGCTGAAAACCTCTGTCTCGGTTCCCCATTTTCCTGTACTCAGGAGCTCTCCTCTTGACCTGCAAGCAGCCCTGTCTTAGGAAAACATAAAGCACTCCATGTTTGTGGTATCCCAGCTCATCACTGTGACCACAGTGGAGCTCTGGGGAGCTCTTGAGGGACTATACTTTAGAGGAATGGGAAAGGACCAGGACAGCAGTCCCAGAACAGTGTTTGTGAAACTGCCCCCAAAGGCAGGGAGAGTCAGCAGCACCATGTGGCTTGTGTCCAACTCACCTGCTCTGGTGTGGGTGTGATGGGTGCATCACTGGATGTGCCTCTCCCGGTGGGCAGGGTGACAGGGTGGAGGATGGACTCTATCTGCTGAGGGGAGTTGACCGCAGGTGAGTTCTGTCCGGACTGGGAGTCAGAGCTATACACAGTCTACAGAGAGAGGTGGGAAAAGTGACAGAGAAGATGTTAGACACTCACAGCTCACAGGGCAGTGCAATTAGTAGAGAAATGTTGATGGCAACTCCCCATCTGCTTTAAATAGCTCTTCCAGTTAAAAGGCTGTCCTGGAGCTTCTCACTTCCCCAAAGCCCTCTAAATGCAAGCTAGAGGTTCCTTAAGTCCTTTCATAGCTCCAGAATGGGAGCTGCCCAACACCCTTCTCTTCAGCACTGTTCCCATACCCTCTGTGGTGTGTGGATGGGTGACAACATGTCCAGATCAGTCATGGGGAACTCCAGGCCCTTCCGTCTCAGGTCTTCATAGACAGCGACGACACCAGTCAAGTCCGGTGAGCTGCGGAAGGCGTCCGCCCAGGACTGGGGAGAAGGAGAAAGTAGCGCCCATCACCACGTACAGTAGTCTTCTAAACAAACACCTAAAGACAAACACTCTCTGAACTGGCACAGATGCTCACGTTCCTTGGCTCACCTGGATGAGGGTCAGCACCTTGTCATGCACTATGGCAGGTGGATTGTTCTTCGGCAGGATTGTTCTCACCAGGACACCTTCTACAAAGTCCTGGCTGGACACAAGGACGTGGAAGCGATGGCCACAGTTTTTGACGCACGTCTCCAGGACCTTCCAAGGCAATGAAGCATTAGCTGCAGCATTCTCTGCCTACATGTGTTTGCCTTGCTGGCTTTAGGTACCCGTGTCTTTTCAGCCAGGTACTCAGCCTTACAGCAGGATAAAACAGAGCTGAGAAAGAGCCCTGGCCACTCACCGTCAAAGCCAGCATAACTTCATGGAAGTTCTTATTCCCTACAATTCTCTTCTTAATGGCTCGGAAGGCATCTTTGGGCCTGCAGGAGAAATCAGAAGAAAGATCATCAGAAGGTTGAGACCCACCTACAGAGAGGCAAAGCAAAACAGTCGCTGCCTCTGGATGCCTCATACTCAGCAGGTGAACTTCCCCACCATGTTTTCAGTGTGACTTGAAGCAATGACCGGTAAAGCAGCTTCTGTCTGCAAGAGGAGCTGGGTTCTGCTAATGAGTGCTGTTACTGAAATTGGAGAACTCTGTGCTGATGTCTGCAACAACTCAAGGTGTACAGGACACAACAGAGAGCAGAGTAAAAGCAATGCTAGAAATGCACTACTTGGGAGTAAAGCAAAATCTCACGTCAGACAGACCGAAGAGGAGGAGATCAGAAAAAAGATTGGCATGGATCAGAAACAGGAAAGAGAGAGCAAGCCGCAGCAATCCCTGTTTCTCAGAGAGAAGCTGTTTAATAACATTTCCCTGGAGAAAAGGAGACTGAAAAGCAGCAGGGGAGATGCAGTGGCAAAATCTTCCCTATATTGCAGGCAGGCAAGAGAGCAGCAGCATAGCATGGTCTCCTCAACCATTCTCAGAGGGGAGAAGCACTGCAGTTTCAGCCCACTGTGGTCTTGTGAGAGGGTAAAAATGAGCCAACATTCTCTGTCAGAGCACAGGAAGAGAGGCTAGGCTGAAAGCGCAGCAGTGCTGGAGGACAGCAGGGTGGAGACACTGAGGAGGGCAGGAGTGTATTGGCCTGTGGGGCAGCATGGCTGCAGTGGATGGGCATTAGCAGGGCAATGGGAGAGCCCACCATGCCAGGAGGGTACAGCTGTGTTACTGGGCACCCAGAACTGAAACACCAAGTGGCCACAGCTCAGGACTGAGAACTGTGGCCAGGGACAGGAGTATTTGCACCATGGGGAGAGCATGGAAAAGAAGTGGTGACAGATGTGTGAGCAGAGATGTTTGTTTTCATACAATTGTGAAGCTGAAACCTGGGCTTGCTAATCCTCTGTCAGCATCACTGTGGGGTACAACAGCAGGAGTGAAACCTACATTTTTTATTCCATGTAGCACCTTCTTTTTTACATGCTGCTTTTGACATCTCCACTGTAAGAAAGAGCAGTCCCCCTTGAATTCACTGGCAAATCCCCAGGTCCAGAGTTAACAAGTCTGGCAGATTTCTGAACACCTCCCCACAGTGAGAGGGATCCAAGGGCTCCTCCACCCACTTTGCACATGTCTGAGTGACCGTACATGAAAATACCTGAGAAGCAAACCCCTGCAGGACTTGCAGTCAGAGGACTGAATAGCAGCTTGAGATTTTCCTCTCTCCTCAGTTGTCAGCCTGCAGATTTTTATATTCCCAGAGCACAGAAAGAGAGGGGTATGAAGAAGGAATAAACCGAAGTGGAAAAATTGCAAATATACCTCTGGGAGATGGGAGGCAACCCAGCTTGAACTGAGGTTTCTCTGGAGACTGTGAAGGCCTGTTTGAATGGCTCCCAGTGCTCATGAAGATTAGGGGGAAGCATCTAACAGATGCTCTGACAGCTTTGCTGTGTCTCTAGGTCTTCTAGTAGAGTCTCATCTAAGGGACTGTTGGGAAGCCTAGCTTATTACCTCCACCAGTGCATGCTACCATTGCAGTCTAGGGATGTAGTGTTACAGGGTGTGCTGGGATTTGCTGCTGGATGTGTACCCTTGCCAGCTCCCTTACCCTTCTTCAGTCTCATTAATGATGTCACAGATCTCCATGTTGAGAGCCCAGTTCTCGCTTCGCAGGGACCCATCAGTAGCTCTCTCTGGAAAACAGAAAACAAGGCATGGCAAGGCTAAGAGTGGCCCTGGCACTCTCATGGGCTGCTGTCCAGCTGTCAGAACACCCCAGAGCCCAGACACCTTCTCCCTGGCTTCCACCACAACACACAAGGAGGTGAATCTGGCTGCAAAGCCCGGGCCACCAAGTGGTCCCCACTAGGTGTCACCACCGCCAAGCACACAGCTTGGGATGAGTGGTTGCTCAGCTTTGCCCACTGCCACCCAAGCTACCAACACACAAACACACACTGTGTCATCTTTGGTGTCCTGCACATGAAGGGAGGGGGCTCAGCATGACTTCAGCTCCACAGCTGGAGAAAAAGAGGTTTATTTGCTTTGTTGCTGCAGGGCTAGAAACTGTGAATTTGGTCTGTTCACACTGGCAGGGATCTAATGTCAGTGGCACCATTCTGGGTTTGCACCAAATTAAGGAGACAAAAGAATCAACTCCCTTCTTTTTACGTGAGCCCTACAAAAACAAACAGGAAACGTAAACAGCCAAAGGAGGGCTCTCTCATTTAACATTTACATCTCTCCCCTGAACTTCTAGCCTTTGGGGAGTATGGACAGAAGTGGACTACAGGCTGAAGTCAAAGCAATATTGTTTCAGCTCTGACTGTGTCCCCTTTAATCAGGAATTCCACAGTCAGCCTTGATGTTATTCAAGGCAGAGATTTGGGAAATGAGCAGCTATTATTGAAAGCACCAGTGTCTCCACCCTATAATCAGCCATGTCTTGGTTCTAGCCACACCAATTGACTGATGCCTTCAGGGACACCACCAGCGGCTGGGGGAAAGAGAACCGCCAGCGGGGCAGGCAGGATGCAGGCACTCTCCAGACCACGGGGAAACACAGAGATGCCGCAGAATGCAAGCAGACGACAAGAACCATCCTTCCCAGCTCTCCCACCCTATCAAATGCCCAACTTAGCACCGGAGCAAGAGAATTAAAACTAGACAGACCAGTTTAGCACCTACTGGGTGCTCTTCAGGAGAGCTCAGACCCAACATGGTACTTAAAGAAGTGCCTGCATTTTCAAAACTGCTGTCCCTGAAAGATCTGGAGCTGTCCCTTGCTGCTGTGGCTCCTCTACCCCTTTGGAGAGGCCCTTCTGCACAGCTGCCTTTTTCTGCTTTTGACCCAGCAGCTAATGATCCTCCTGTGGGAATGAAATGAAATGCCCATTCACGCAGTAACGGGATAGGGCCATAACACAGCAAAAAGAAGAACTGTTAACTCCTGCCTCAGTAAGCACATCCATCATGTTTTCGGATGTCTGGCTTTTAAGGGTCAGGCAGAGAGCTATTCACAGCACGTGCAATGCAGCCTCTTACACACGAGTCCCTCCCACAGATGACACACCACAGTGTGAAGCTACCCATCCGCATTTTAGCCCAATCCAGCCACCACCTTTTCTGGTGACTGCAGAATGTACTGATTACACTGTGATTACACTGATTGCATTGTGGTTACAGCCAGATGGAAGAGGACAAACAAGGGAAGGAGAGTGGCACAACGTTCTTGATGCTCTTTCACCTTTCTGAAGGTCTGGCTACTACTGTAATACCCTGAAGGCCCTTTGATTCAGGTGAACTTTTGTCACTTCGAGTATCAATTTTGTATACAAATCCTGGTCTCTTGTAGATCTAAGCTTCCTCAGTGAGGTAGAGGAGGTAGCATCGCACTGGGTGACGTGGCAGAGAATATATCCAGGGCAGTGGGTACAGGGGAGCACATCTGCTGCACCAGGGCAGGTACCAATGAATGGGTGAAGCTGTGGTAATACATGGGGGAAGATGTTTTCCACCAGGGCTCCTTTGGGACCAAGACTCAGTTCAGTAGCAGAGCTCCAGGTTCCCTCCTGCTATGGGACACCACACAGCCAGCCCCACCAGGAGGCAGATTGCAGCTCAAGTCGGTCTGATGGATTTGGCACACATGACCACAAAGCCTTCCTTCGCTCGTGCTCTCCTCTGGCATCCCCAGCTCATGACACACCTTGGTTTGAACCCCAGCCTAGCCAGAAATTTCTCCACACTGTTTGCTGCCTCTGTCAATGAAGCACACAAACCAAACACACAGGGGTTGCTCTACTGAAAGGAAGTCCACATCCACTCTTCTCACCCCTGAAGAAAAACACTGCACACAGAAGGAAAAAAACCCCACAACTTGGGATCAGGGCTGAACCTGCTGGGAAGCACTGAGTTTCCCAGAAGAAACCAAGGATGGAATGAAAACTGCCTTTAACCATTAAATCCTTGCTGTTCAAGTCTTCCCAACTCTCCTCATCCTCTTTTTCACTGTATGCAAACATAAACTGAACCTGCAAACACCCATCCCTTGCTTCCCTATGTTTGGTGGCACTCTGTAACGTGCTCTCCACCATCACCCCTTTTCCTCCAAACACACCGGTCCTGTCAAGGTCAGGCAGCAGGTTTGCTTTTCAGCCAGGAATGCAAACAAACTGTGCATGCTCCTTCACCTGGCTGGCCACTTACAGGGAAATGGGGCTTCCTCAGAAGTAACACACATCACCCTGCTGTTACCCCACAATGCTGTGGACATCCTGCTACCATCACCCCTGTTCACATGCTGGCCAACCAAGAGCTGCAGGAAAGCAGCAAAATTGCCATAAATGCAACATAGGCTCAAAAAATACAAAGCTGGAAGAGCAGTATTAGGGCATATGGAAAACAGGAACGTGACCATGAGGCATTTCCAAGGACAAAGCACTTGAATTTACCCAGTAGAGATTAAGGCTTGGCCTAGCGAGAGCTGGAGCTAATGCCCTTTTTTAATCCTCCTTGCTTGCTTCCAAGCACTAAGGGACTATCCAAGTCTAGTAAGAGATGTTGGAGTTTTCTCTGAAATCCTGAACTTTACCCTTTTACTAAAGCCTGCAGAAGGAGAGGAAACAAGGTCTGTTCATTAGTCACATGAAGGATCAGGGTGGCTGGCCCCTTTTCACCAGCCGTAATTAGCACATGAGCCTCAGGAAATCTGAGCCCAGGATGGCTGGGGACAGCGGTAAGTTCCTAAAAACGGGGAGCACAGGAGGCAGGGCACAGCCGCCCGCTCAGCGCTCTGCCTGGCAGGGCTCATCAGGCAGCGTCTGCTTCTGCGTGCTAACAAGCTGGGTCTGACCTGCCACGTAGAACTCTCCCCGGCAGAGGTTATCGGCAAGGGTACAAATCCATCTCCCTCCAAGCCCAAAACCAACTGGCTGTTGAATGCACAGGAGGCCCTTCCCGGGGCTGCTTCAAAGCCACATTGTTTTGGCAGCCAGTCCGGCTCCCCGGGTGTGTCACCACCGGGGTTTGTCTGATTCCAGCCTGCTGCCTCACAAATTGCTCAGCCTGCTGCCTCACAAATTGCTCAGAACGACACAGACCCATCACGGCTGAGGGCTGTGGTACGGGTTCAACCAGAGCATTGACTCTTTTCCTGACGGGCATTTGATGTGCTCCTGCTGACTGCAGCGAGGTTATAAAAGTTATCTGGGGCGGTCAGATAAGAAGCAGCTCTGAGCTCGGCATAACTGACACAACAGAGCTGCACATCGCTCCGTGCTATGAGTAAATTTCACAGCTTTGCTTCTTTTCAAGTTTATTGTCTCTGTCCCCATGGCAGGGGAGAGCCCACTGTGAGCCTGGTGATCCCACCCAGCTGTCCCTGCGGCTGCACACCAGCAGCACAGTCACTAGTGTGGGGAAGCACAGGAGCTGGGGACAGAGGATACTGTGCAGGCTCCTGTCCCCTTTGCTCCCCCTCACAGGTCTGAAGCACCCATAACCAGCCAGGTGCCATTCAGAAACCCTTCACCCATGACGTGCTCTGCCACAGCTCATCAGAGACTGTGTGCCCCTCCTCCAAGTCAAGCCCTTAACCAGCGTTCCCTACAGTGCTCAGTCCTGCTGGCTTTAAATTCCTCAGCAAAGCATCAAGCACCTTCTCACCCATTTCAACAGGA
>NW_010332402.1:0-3498 GCF_000700745.2 Antrostomus carolinensis | reverse complement strand
CAGCAGAAAGCAATGCAAGAGTCCTTTCTCCCAGCCTGTCTTCAATTCATAGCCCCCCGGTCCCAAATCAGTATCCTGTACAAAGTCTCCTTGCTAAACCTCATGCTTTTGCTTCCCTTGAGGAAACTTCTGCTCCAGCTCTGGCAGGACTCCACCATTCAGCTGTATTGTTCCTCCAAAGTTTGAGGGGGCAACTCATTTTCTAGAGAGAACAGAGATATGGCTCCAAATCTAATTGAAGGTTGGTGATGGACACAGACTTGTGCTGACATAGCGCTGTGGGTATTAGGGTCTCTCATCTCGTCCTCCTGCTACTTTCCTGTCAATCAGCTCAAACTCTTAGGGATCAAAGAGCTCTTCAACTGCTGCCTTCGCCCCTTCTCCCCCAGAGAGAGAGGGCACAGAAGACAAGGCAGTGCCTTTTTGAGAAGCACTACCTTACATGGAACCATCTGGCTCTGAGAGGAGAGTGTTATTGACAACAGCTGATACCTGCTTCCCACCAGCTCCCAAGGTCCCAACTCACAGAGGGGTGCAGGGACACCTGCAAGGTGGAATTCAAAATGGCTGTGGAGATTTTTCTGGCATATTGTGCTGTACCCACTCCTCCTCCTCACCCATGAGGTGAGGCAATCTGTTCTCTCTTACCTGCTCCCTTCTTTACAGTCTCAACTTTTCCTGGTTCTCATGCTTAACCCAGCTCTCAACTATAAAAAATCCTCTTCATCTCAGTGCCAGACTGTTAGTTCTCTCCCTTGCCTTCCCTCCCTGAAATAACCTGTCTCTGTCCCTTTCAGTATTGCTATAATTAATAGTTATTCCAAACTTCCAGGGTCAGGAGAGAACATTGGTGGTTTCCTCTCCATTCTCTCACTCAGAGCACCTCCTTGAAATTATATTTTCCATTTTGAAGTTTCTCTTAGCTCCTAGATGGAGGTGCAGTGGATTTCCCTTTTGAGGGAGGACTTCAAACTACGATGCTTCAGCACTCTTTGGGAAATGTCCCCACTGGTCCTAAATACTGTGTTTAAAAAAAACTCAACAAAACACCACACAACAAAAACAAATAAAAAAAAAATCAAACAAACAAGTCTGTATTCATCTTACTTAGGAAGAGACATCACAGTCCAAAAACAGTACAGAGGCAACTTTTGTGACTAAATCTCAGGATTGGGAGTAAGAAACTAGAAAAACCTACTCCTCTGCAACTGACTCATTCCATGACAGATCACTGAGATTATCTGAGCATCGGTTTCCTTGCCAGCAAAATAAATGGGATTTACTAGATTAACATTAACGAGGGAATTGGGGAACGTCGCTGCAGTGCGCCACAGAGGAATTTTTTTATTCCATAGCCTTCATCTAAAGATATTTCAAACTTTATAAGCTGTATCAGGCACACACACATGACTTGGCCCAAGTAATTTACAAGGACGCAGCATTAGCTTTCTGCAGACAGCCCAGAGCAGCAGCACAATGCAGGTTTGGTGATTAGGCTCATGGGTTCAACATGCAGCTGCCACGGACCTACCAAACAAGTCTGGGTAAGTCATGTTTGTGTCTCAAATTAAACAGAGAAGATAGCATTTATCCGTGTCCCCAGGATGTTGATAGGCAATGCTCAAAAGGAGAACTCATTCATATTTTCAGCCACCAGACCTTTCAAGTCCTCCACACTGAGTTCCTTTCTCATACACTGCAGTTCCTCTACTGCTTTGGATTCCCATAACCCAAATCAACCCCAGTCAGTAAGATCTCTACTGTCACACATCTGGTATGAAAGACTCTAAAGTCCTGTTTGACAACACTCTTGAAATACTTTTTCCCTCTTCTTTGCTGTTGGTTTATTGCTCGAAAATGCTTTAATCAAGGCAAAGCCCAGAGGGAACCCACTTACAATCTGGCTACTATACTGTTCAGAAGATCTGGAGGGCAAGAAGTGATCTGTGACATCTACAGATAACTTAAGATCGCCTCTACCAAAACACAAAATCGCATCCGATGCACTCACTGAGGGAATCAAAGAGCATTCATCCTGGAAAGGGCAGGATATGGCTTTTTCTGGAAAGTGTGATGAAACACGTGACATTCATCTGGGGAGACATCAAAGATCATCAGGACATTTTTGTTATGGAAAACCTTCCCTGGTGGTCCTTCCCCCACCTTGCTGTAGTGCTCTCACCTGTCTGACCAAACACTGGAGAGCTGCATAGCATGGAATCATAGAATCATAGAACAGTTTGGGTTGGAAGGGACCTTAAAGATCATCCAGTTCCAACACCCCTGCCATCAGCAGGGACACTTTCCACTAGATCAGGTTGCTCAAAGCCGCATCCAGCCTGGCCTTAAACACTTCCAGGGAGGGGGCATCCACAACTTCCTTGGGCAACATGTTCCAGTGTCTGACCACCCTCACAGTGAAGAACTTCTTCCTAATATCTAATCTAAACCTGCCCTCTTTCAGTTTAAACCCATTTCCCCTGGTTTTGTCATTAATTGCCCTTATGAAAAGTCCTTCCCCAGCTTTCTTGTAGGCCCCTTCAGGTACTGGAAGGCTGCTAGAAGATCTCCCTGGAGCCTTCTCTTTTCCAGGCTGAACAGCCCCAACTCTCTCAGCCTGTCCTCATAGGAGAGGTGCTCCAGCCCTCGGATCATGCTGGTGGCCCTTCTCTGGACTTGTGCAGTGCCGCCTGTCCACATCACTCAGACATGGCTCTGGGCAGCCTCTAAAATAAGCGGTGCTTATGAAAGCATTACCTACAGCAGCTGCTTTCTCCCTTCCCACCCCAGCCACAGCAACCTATTCACCAGTGCAAGCTCACCAAGAACTACAGAATCAGGGACCAGATGTTCCCAGCAAGGAACCAAGGTCTGCACAAGTGACAAAAAGCAAGACTCAGCAAGTGCATAAACTTACACATGGCTGCAGCACAAGCTGGAAAGTTTAAACAGGCAACATTGACCTTCAAGCACAACCTGAAGGGGCTCAGACAGTGCAACATGGGAAGAAAAGAATCTTTGTTCTAAGTATTTTAAGAACGGCGTGTCTGTTTTGAGACCAGCGTAGCTGCTGACGGCGCTGTTCTTTCTAACTGTAGCATCTCTTTGCTCCACTTTCTCAGGCTACGTCCTTCTCCTGTGTTCTCCTCGTTGACCTGAGCGCAGGAACCAAGAGAGACTGTGTGTCCACGGGCCTGCAAGGCCACAGAGCAGATGCTACTCTCCTGCCGTTCGTTTCCCTGCCGGAGCCGGTACTCAGCCCTGTCCGAAGGCCTGTGGGACAGCGGAGGTGCTCTCCGCAGAGCCAGGGCACGGCTCTGCCAGTCCCAGACCTCTGTGCTGGGAAGCTCAGGCTGGGCAGCCACCCCCGCGGTGCCCAGGGCGCTTGTCCTTCAGGTGGGGAACGCTGATCTGCCCAGGTGAGCCGCGGCGCCCCAAGGGCAGGCCAAGCCCGCAGCGCCTGTGCCCTGACAGCCCCCGGCGCGGCGATGGCGGCCC
>NW_010332401.1:1069-1345 GCF_000700745.2 Antrostomus carolinensis | reverse complement strand
TACATGACCAAGCAGATTCCTGAAGAGGTCAAAGCCTGCTCTCCTGAAATCCGGGGTGGTGAGCTTACAATGCACCTTCTTCACTGCCCTGAGGATCTCGAATTCCACCACTTCATGGTCACTGCAGCCAAGACTGCCCAAGAGCTTCACATTCCCCACCAGCCCTTCCTTGTTGGTGAGAACAAGGTGCAGCGAGGCACCCCCCCTCGTTGGTTCCTTGAGCACTTGGAGAAGGAAATTGTCCAGGGACCGCCTGGATTGTTTGTGCCCTGCTGT
>NW_010332401.1:578-1040 GCF_000700745.2 Antrostomus carolinensis | reverse complement strand
TTCTGAGGACCAGGGCTTGGGAACGTGAGGCTGCTCCTATCTGCCTATAGAAGGCCTCATCTGATAGGTCTCCCTGGTCTGTCAACCTGTAGCAGACCCCCACTGTAATATCCCCTTTCCCTGCCTTCCCTTTAATCCTGACCCACAGACTCTCAGTTAGCTCCTCATCTGTTTCCAGGTGGAGCTCCATACACTCCGGCTGGTTGTTGACATAGAGGGCAACACCCCCTCCTTGTCTCCCCTGCCTGTCCTTCCTGAAGAGCCTGTATCCTTCCATTCCAACACTCCAGTCATGGGAGCCATCCCACCAGCTTGCCTGCTTGAAGTTCGTAACTTCAGCTAATTTCACTTTGCCTGTCTGCCTCAACAGAAACAAGACTCAGACTGGTGAGGAGGGATGAGCATCCCTCCACATCTCTTGCTCTCCCATCTCTACCTGCTGCCTCTGTCCTCCTTTTCCAC
>NW_010332401.1:0-509 GCF_000700745.2 Antrostomus carolinensis | reverse complement strand
ACAAGATGGCAAAGCTAACTGGAGCGAGGAAGGAGGATGTTGGCCTAATTAGCTTTGCCTAATAACTGTGCCTTTGATCTCGTCATCCCATCTTGATTCCTCAGCATCTACCTCTCCTAAGCAACCCCAACTTCATGTCCTTGGCTGCAGAGGAGGTCCTGGATGCAGAGGGACAGAGCCAGGATATGTCCTGGCAAGCAGAGGGACAGAGCCAGCAGCTCTGCACCAGCTGAGGGATGGACGCTGCAAACCCTTTCTGCGCTGCCTGCCTGTGGGGTGGAGTGTGTTGGACACACATCTAGGTGAGGACAGTAATCAACACACTTTTTTAGCCTGTTGGCTCATATTCTGCTCCTCAGTGAGCCAAGATAAAATAATACACTCTGCTATGGAGTTGTCGACAGGTATTTCTGTATTCTGGATTTAGCTCATACATTTCTATATTATGCATTTAGCAAGAAGGCCAACAGTCTCCTGTGGTGCATTAAGAAGAGCGTGGCCAGCAGGTC
>NW_010332400.1:9775-10032 GCF_000700745.2 Antrostomus carolinensis | reverse complement strand
CTGTTCTGCGGCTGAGCCAGGCAGCTCCCCGCTTGCTGAGGGAAAGACTGCCAGGCCACGCTGCTCCGGGCACTGTGGCTTCACGAAGGTAGCTCGGCCTGCCATCTGCAAATGCTTAATGACAGTGATAGTTCCACTGGGCCGGCCCTTGGTCAGCAGCCAACACAGCTGTTCAACCACTTACCCCCCACCCCCAGGGGACAGGGGAGAGGGTTGGGGGGGCAAGGAAAAGGAGACTCATAGGGTGAGATAAGAAA
>NW_010332400.1:3531-9646 GCF_000700745.2 Antrostomus carolinensis | reverse complement strand
CAGAGGAGCGACGCTCCTGAAACTGGAACGGCAATCCTGGAAGTGTGAGAGCCTGAGCCAAAGCCAGAGAGAGCAAGAGAGGAAGAGACCCTCATTAACACACTGAGCATGACGTGATATGATATGGAATATCCTGTTGGCATATCCAAAGGCCAATTTAGCTTCTTAATTTAAATATTCTTTGCCTCCGCTAGATCTTGCAGTTTTCAACTAACAGAACACAAAGTCCTTCACTTCCAGTGACAAAAATGCAAACACTGGGATGTTATCAGTGTCTCTCTCATAACAAAGCCCAGGCTGAAAGCAAAATGCAGCACTATTCTAGCTACTGAAAAGAAACCCAGCTCTGTTCCAGCTAAAAACGCGGACAATCCACCCCTTATTCTGTACAATTTACATCATGCTCAGGATTTCATACTTCCTAATGGATTTAGATTAATTACAACTACTTTTTAAAAAAAATATATATATTATATATGTGAATCTGGGGTGGCTGATGCTCTGCTGCCTTAGTGAACAGGAAACCTCACTCTTCTCCAATTTCGTTCAGGCTCCTTCTGAACCCTGCGTAGAAAGGTTCAAAACCACTGCAGACTGAAATAAGAGAGGTTGGTAGGAAATAAGATAGAATCTTCAAAATGTCACTGACTTTGTCCCACACTGTCATGAATCAGCTCTGCAGCCAAAGTTTCTGGCTTTTGCAGTTGAAATAAAGACAGCTGCTGTAATCTGTAAAAGACTGTAAAGGTAGAGCTGACCACGTGCAATGGGTACAGGACTTGCCTTTATCTCCCCCTGGCAGTTAATCATATATATTATTTTTCTGTTAGCACACTGGGTACAACACTGGAGAGTTAAAATATCCTAATGCTCAATTGCTGCTGCGGTAGTAGTTTCCTAGCATGATCCTCCAGTCCAAGGCTCAGAGGCCTTTATATATCTTCTCACAGAAAGTTAAGTATTGACAACAACTGTTAAAAATAACACATCTACCAAGTTAAAGTGCTGTTCAAAAATAAAAAGTAAACAAATCTTTGTAGACATAGAGTTCTTGAAACTGGCAGTTTTCATTAAAAAAAAATGTTGTGATTCAGAAATTGTTAAAAAATAAGTGATAGTCATATGAATTTCTAAGTATTTGATGTGAATTTACTGCTTACTGGTACTTGGAGATGAGTGTCAGATATTTCTGTCTCAGTCCAGGTAATTCCACAAAGATCTCAAAATAAAATTGAATTCTTATTAGTATAATGCTCATATGAGTTAAAGGAGGCAGCCATTCAAAGATTCATACAATGGGGTCACCCAGAGTATATATATCAAATATATAAATGTTTGCTGGCGGGAGGTGTACATTTTATTTGCAAAAGGGTTTATTTATTTAAAGTAACACCTAGAATAATTATGACTGTTAAATACTTACACTAGCTGGTATAATAAGAGGAGAAATATAAAATGTCATTGTAAAAGATAAGTGTATTATAAATATTATCAATATTAAGGTCCCAGTCCAGCAAGTTTAAACAGAGAGGCAGTATTCATTATTGCTGGTTGTCTCGGAAACATTTGTAATTAGCTGGAGGTCTCTGAAAACATGTTATTGATCATTGTCGAGGATTATGAGTCTGATTGCTTCGGTTTTTTATCATGCAGAAGGTTTTTATGTGTTGTGGGTTTGTTTGGAGTTTTTTTCCCCCAAATGAGTGGGTTTTAAATAGCCCACTTGATTTCCCAAATTGCCCTTTGCTTTGGATGCAACCAAAACAAGCTCTCAACCAGCTGGTTTTGAAATCTTCTATTTCATATGTATGAACTGTTCTTAAAAAAGGTCTTTTTACCTGATTGTTCTTGTACAATCTTGCCCTGATATGGCAAGCACTTGCTGACCTGTCTTGGATATTCAGTGTTCCACTAAACGCTGACAGTAAATATTTATTGATATTAGATAAAAATAAAACAGGAGGATGATGAAGGCATAAGAAAGTATTTTCCACTTCTAAATAGCCCATTGAGAGAGGAGGACCTTGAGGAGAAAGAGCAAATTAAAGGTAAATGCTACTTTTGAGATTACTTCTGTAAAGCTTGGAATATCAAAGCTCTTGCTATGTCTTCAAAACAGAGTCCTTGTAAAGGTACAGAAGATATATAGAAGATAACAGCAGTCATTAACAAAAATACATTTTATAACTTCTTTTGCTGAAAATGTGGTAAGGCTTACCATAATTTGAGGGATGAGAATATGATTCTAAATTTTTATTGTACTTGGTCTGCATTTTTAAAAGCTGTTAGGGACTAGTCTCAGTCCTATGTAAAATAAGGAAAGTATTTAAGTTGAGTGATGGAGTGACTTGGATTGAGGAATTAATTTTATAGCTCTGTGTTTACCCTCATAGCTCCTCAGTATATTAACTAGCAGGTACTGAAATGTCATGTCATTCTGAAAACCAATACTGAGTTAATTTTGTGTTTTTTCATGAACTGTGTATGAGTCATGCTGTATAGTGTGGGTAGAATGTTATAATAAATATCTTTTTCTTCCCTAGACAGCAGTTCCAACAAATGCTTGTAATAAAAATACAAAAATAGTATCCCAAGTGCAAACAAAGCACGGCTTCACAAATGAAGGGAGTTCCAATGAAATTCATTAAATGTGTGATTAATGTTATCAGTGCTTTTTTAAAAAACTATTGTTTACAGCTGTCACTGCAATTTCTAAAAAAAAAAAAATTAATAATAATCCCAACTGTGAATCAAGTCCAAAGCGATCAGCACTTTAATGCTTCCCAAAGCAGTAACAAACATGAATCCTGTTTACTGGTGAAAAGGAAGTGAACAACAAAAATCAAACTATTAGAAAACTGAAGGTAGTCAATTGATAGCATGCATAGTTAGATCTCTTACAAAAAATTACTTACTTCATAAGTATTATGAAAAGATTTTCTAGTGCTATTGCCTTCCCCACCTGCCACTAATTATAGACAGGGAAGAAAGATGGTAGTTCAATCAGGCTGGATTGTTTTGTGATACCAATTAAGGTATGATGGGTGTTCAAAAACATGCTATGAAAGAAGGATAAAAGTTGAGAAAGGAGAATCAGTGGATTTCTTCCTGAGTGGAAAAAAACCCCAGTAGTAAAGAAGGATAATGTTTCACCTAGACATTAAACATTAATCACATTCTTGAGTTAATGAAGTCACAGCTAAATACTGTAAACTGTTGAATCTACTTAAGCCCTCGGTCAAAGAAAGAACCAGGACAACAGTATTGGTCCTAGTGATTTAATTATTCCTTTTTTAATAATATATGTTCAAGAGACTTGATTTTGCAAAAATGTGGACATCATCTTCTTGCTTATCAACTTTGTTCTCAACAGATCAGGTGCTGCACTCTTCTTAAAATGCAGCTTTCTGAGAGAGAATGAATTCTATGATTCTATCCCAGTGAAACCAGGACAGTTACATGTATTGGTACTACAACTTAATGGGGGAAATAAGGTGAAGAGGCAATTCTGCTGCATTTGCAGCCTTCAAGAATAAAATCTTAGTCTTGAACTTCCATTTCAGATTGGCAAAAATCTTAATTACATGCACATTTAAACTACCCTCTCTTTTGCTGTGATTTGCACTCCTTTACAGCAACCGTTGGTATGTAGCTGACATTGAGACTCATTAATGTTTCTTGCTCTGTATTCAATTGAGATATTTATTTATTAGGAATATAGAGTGTTCAGATACTCTTTCTCTTTCATGATAATCAGTTAAGCTACCTATTGTGCAAACAGGAAAGAGATTTATAAGTATTTAAATTAATAGCTGGGTTGAAAAGAACCTTACTTTCCTCTTCTTCCCTACTACAAAGCTTTCTTTAAGATTTTTTTTTTTTTAACACTGTTCTACTTCTGGCCATGACTTGAGTTACCATGTTCTAAAGGTGAAATAATCTAATTTGAATCATTTAACTCATAGGCCTGTGGTAAGACTGTTGTAATAAGTGCTATTAGTGATTTAATATGTGACACTAACACTTCTGAGCTCAATTATAGATAATGTCTTCTATATGCAATAAACAAGAAGAGTAGAAATACTGTTAGCTTGACATTGAAGAGTCCAGAGTACTTTGCAAATTAAATTGAAATTTAAGATTTGCCAAAGGACAAAGCTTTTTTTTTTTTTTTTTTTTTTTTTGGAGAGGGAGTGAGAAAGAGGAAGGGAGGAGACAGAAAAGTGAGGGGCATAGTGTGTGATCTCTGGAAACTAGAAACCAAGCAAGCAGATGCAGTTTGTTACCAGCTTCTGAAAAGAGCTACAGAGAGAGTGATGAACCTTGAAAAACTTTTCTGCCTCTGAGGTAGCTCACAAAATCCATATGTAAGTGCCTAATACCCCCAATGTCCCATATACACTAAAGAGTGTGTAGAGTTATGGTTATTTGGGGCTTCTTACTTGGGAAGAAGCATTTGTAACCTGATATTATGTCTTTATTACTATAAACTGTAAAATAAAGCTTATTTGTAACTAATTTAATTGATTAATAATGACCAAATGTTGCATTTTTCTATAGGGAAGTCATGTCCTGTTCTGTACTTCACGACTATCATTTGCTATCCTGTGTGTTCTGTGTTTTGTTGACAGTGTAATTTGAGGTGGGATAGGTTGCCTTTCTTCACACTTGTAAGTACTAGGCCCATTAAGAGTGCTATGTAATGTATTTGAATGGAGTTTCTCTTAATTTGTAGTGTGTCTGTATAGAGTTTTCAGAAGCACAGGTAAGAGAGAGTTTTGAAGTACGATTTTCCTGCTTTTAGCTGAAGAGAAAGTTTTGCAATAGATTAGCTTCTTGGGCATGAATACAGGGTATGAGAATCTTCTCAGTGATTCTACCAAATTATTGCATTCTGTACATCTTTTGATAACGGATAGATAGAGGTTTATAATTTTAAAGTGACTCTGTGCCAGTTTCATTCAAATAACTGTCACTTCTACATTCAGTAGCTGTAGGAATGACACTGGTCTTGTCTTTAGTAGGTGTT
Organism: Antrostomus carolinensis; assembly: GCF_000700745.2. Lineage (NCBI taxonomy): Eukaryota > Metazoa > Chordata > Aves > Caprimulgiformes > Caprimulgidae > Antrostomus > Antrostomus carolinensis. Next base: position 4,617 of record NW_010332400.1, on the reverse strand, counting down.
TTTGTTTCTGCTAAAAGATAGGTTAGAAAGTTAAGTTAAAATAGTAATAAAAGAAATTGGAAAGTGTAATGATTTAAGATAGTACAAACTCTCTGGCCAGCGTGGAATTTATCTGCTGAGAGAGGGGAAAAATTTAAGAAAATTGTACCAACTGTAGTGTCCTTAGAAGAAGAGAGAAAGTCTCCTATATTGTTTGCACCTTTGACTGAGGTACAGCTGTTACACACACTTGTCAACAGCCTGCCTCATTTTGCATTGGTCAACTAGTGCATTTTTTCCCTTCGGTTTTTACCTGCTGTATAAAGCATATGGCATGTCTCCACCATTATTCCATACAGAACTGTGCTTGCTCAGCCCACCTAGTAGACTGTTCAGGTGCAAACACCACCAGTCTAGGGTGTCTGCCTCCAACTAGCTGGTTTCACTAGCACAGTATACCTATGACTCTTAAGTGCTGGAAAGAATCTACTTAGATGAACATATGGATGCAGTGTGCTGATGCTATTGGGTTTGTGTTGAAAACCACAAAAAACTCAAGAGCATGGCAGTGGAAGTTCAATAACAGAAAACTTCTGGAAAACATAACAAAACTAGCAATCAACAAATCCTGAAAGCATCTGTAGCTCTCATTTGTTATTGTTGATGATTCTCTCTTAAATAAGGTAAGTTACAAGCTGTAGCTTCATGCTAAGCAAAGTTGTATTTGGTGCTGTCCAAAATGTTTGATGTTACATTGACCATTGTGGTGGTTTGACCCACACTGGGACCATGTGGTCCTGCATTCACTCCCCCAACCCAGTGAGATGGGATGGGAGACACAACAAGGGGGGCACGGAATTAGGAATGAAGGACAGGGACAGCTCACTCAGCAGTTATGGTCACGAGCAAAACACACTCAACTTGGGGATGAAAAATCAATTTAATTTGTTACAAATCATCTGAGTAGATATAACAACCTCATCTTACAACACCTCCCCCCCCACACCCCTTCTCCCTGGGCTCAAATCACTTTGCTCCCGATTTCTCTACCGTCTCCCCGCCAGCAGCACAGGGGACAGGGAATGGGGGTTCAGTCAGTTCACCTAC
>NW_010332400.1:0-3345 GCF_000700745.2 Antrostomus carolinensis | reverse complement strand
CACCCCTGCCCTCAGGCTCATTTTCTGTGCTCCAGCGTGGAGTCCTCCATGGCCTACATGTGGGTTCTGCTTCGCCGTTGATCTCCATGGGCTGCATGGGGACTTCCTTTTCTTTCTCCTACTCCATGCAGTTGAACTGGGTGTGTGGATCTTTTGTCCTCCCTTCTCTTTCCTCTGGCAACGAAGCTCTCTCTCTGTCTGTCCTTTGTTGAGGCTGATGCTTGTCTTTTGTCAATCGCCTCTTCTCCAGGTACCACACCTTCTTCCTTTCAGGACAGTCCTTCCCCTCACATTGGATTCGCAGAGGCATTTCTCTAGTGCTCATTGTCCAATCCTGGGCTGGGGTTGCGGGGGGGAGTGCGCTTTTGGAGTCAGGGGAGCTTTTCACTCTCATAAGGTTGCCCTTACCACACTACCAAAAAAACCCCAACAAACCTGTTTTTCACACACACACACAAACCCAACACAACCATGAAGCTTTTTTCAACAGTAACTAGTGTAATTGAGCACTGTAATGCTAAAATCCATTGGTGTGCTCCTTTTCCTGACACTGTCTTTAAACAACCAGCCAGAGTTTTCTGAATGTTATTTGTATTGGTCTTCTCCAAGTGGTAGCTCACTCTCTAGGTAGTTTGTTTACTGCAATGTCCAAAGTCTGCAAAATGTAATTAATTGAGAAATACTTGACAGCCAAATTGGTACCTCCTTTATTTGGATGATGCCTGACTAACTTTCAGGGAATGCCTGTCAGTAAAACATGAAAGCAGTGAATGACATCTCGGCAATCTTCCTTGCATGCCGTCCTCCCACGTGCCATTCTCACAGTCAATTTTAAGGACCTTATTTATCCAGCCAGCCTGATTCCATGCAGAGCTTTCCTACAGTAAAGATCTTTCTCTTGCATACTCTGGTGTCTTACATCTGTATAACGTGCTTACAGAAGTAACCGTCTTTGGCATCCTGCTTCTGCCATGAGCATTTGAATATTTTCATCCTAGAGGCAAATTTGTGGAATTTTCTAGAATATCAAACTGCAACCGTGCAATTAATACATGAAAATAATTTGAAACATGCATGAAGAATTTTTTTGTGTGTGTGCATGTGTGTGTTTTAGAACAGAAAAAATACACTCAAAATTTAAATAGCCTATCCTATTCTCCTAAAAGCTTCTGGCACATTATTTAGGATGTATTCCAGGTTGTTTCTTAATCTAAGAAGTTTGCCCGTAGCTAACCCTGGCATTCCCTGGTAAGTTGACTTTAGTGAAAACAAGTTACTATGTAGTAGAGTTTAATAACAGAAGATGTGTTTTGTTACTCCGTAAGTACTATATGGTCTGTTTTCCAGTGATTGTATGACATGCACAGGTTTGACATGTTTGTGCTTTATGCTGGAAAGTGACTTCACATAAAAAGTTAAGATTGCTGGTATTATGCAGGCTGGTTTTAAATCAAATTTTCAGGGGCCAAGTTGGATGTTATGGCCATTAAGCTGAACATATTGGTCCAAAATGTTACCATTCTAATATTTTACATTATTAAACTATTGTAGAGTAGATATACGTATTGATCAGTCACTCACAGTGATCTGCTTTGAAGTACATAAATATTACACCATTAACTTTGAGGAAATAACTGGCTCACATAGGTAAAATGGGTCCCTTTTCCCTTTCAGTGTGTGCCTTTTATCCATACGATCCATTATACACTTTTCAAATTCTTCAAAAAGTACTGGTATTGTCAGTGTTTCTGAATGAGAGACCATTTGCTCATCACAATTTTCAGCACTTCCAGTTTGGTCTTTAATTTTACACCCAACTCTTCTTTTACAAAAAGAAGCCAAAGGAAAGAGAAGAGATGATATAATTATTATATATTTTTTCCCACTCTCCAGATCTTTCTGGTGGTGGTGGTGTTCAATGTTCTCCATCCCCCAAAAAAAGGTCAACTGGTTGTCATTATTTTATCAACATTTGACAAAGAGGGTAAAGGCACCATTTGTTCTTTCCAAAGACTGATTTGAGGTAAATGTATTTGTCTCATGTTTGTATTAATAAGTTTATTGAGAATATGATTAAACTAATATGAAAGTTCTATTTTTTAAAATGTTTTTTGATACTTCCAGTCTCTTATACTGGAAAAAATGGGATGTTACAGGAATTCCCAGCTTTGCCTTTAATACCAACTTTAATTTTGACCAACTTCAATGCAGTTTGGTTTGCTTTCTGTTCTCCCAGGTCTCTTTCCATACAGTGCAATTTCTCAGTCTCTAAGATAACCTAGGTGATGTCTTGCATTCTGAGATTGTCCTTGTCTAAGTTTAAAAAGGTGGATTCTGATAATGTTCAGTCATACCCTGTCTGCTTTGGGCTTCCAACTCTATTTAGTTTAGCCGTTTTCCTAGACAGTATTATTTGACATCTGAGACTGTTCTGATATGTAAATATATGTTTATGCATAGAGAAGGAAGAAGAAAATATTTTTATTTAATCTCTGATAAAATATCAGATATTAATAAATAAGTCTAACTGCTTGCAGACAAAGTATACCCTTACTGACCAGCTACAGGTTTAGCTTACCTCAAAGCTCAACATTTAAATCCTGTTGCAGAGAATAAATTCTACACTGATTTTAGAATCAGTGTAGAATTTATTCATCAAAGCAAAGCTTTTTAGTATATTTTCCCCATGCAATTTTTGTGTAAATAAACTTCTTAGCTTTTTAATTTTTTTTTTTTTTAAATCTTTTGATCACTAAGGATATTACAAGAGATGTCAGTATCTTGTTTTAGAAGCCAGACTTGGAACAGATAAGAGGAATGTTGTTTATGAGCTCCCATTGTAAGTGTAGAAGATCAGAATGTTATTTTGTATCCTCTGCCAGGAATTCCCTGTTACATTGCCATCATGTATAGTATTAACAGAAATATATTAACATTACACTAAATTTCAAATTTTAAATTATTTTTCCTGAAGAAACCATAGAAGCTGCTCAGGCTGTGTTTAAGATGAACAATTTATTTACAAAACGAGAATTCTGAAATAGCTATTTCAGCTGAAATAAGAACACCAGATGCAGCTTCATAGTTGCAGATGCTAATTTAGATTTAAATTGGGGTAAGAAATAGCACAAGCTTTATAAGAAAAACATCAAAGAGAGATTTAAGAGAATGGAAAATAATAAAGGGGAAAAGTTTTCTAGGATGTCCCAGCATGAAAAAGCACAGGGAGTTTCCTTTGAGAAACAGGAAGCTTTCCATGGAATGGAGAGGCCATCCTATCTCTGCAGAACTTTGTCTTTCATGGGATAAGGATAATTGTGGTGGGTTGGCCCTGGCTGGATGCCA
>NW_010332399.1:0-7008 GCF_000700745.2 Antrostomus carolinensis | reverse complement strand
ATATATAGATAGATTATATATTATATTATAGATTATATATTTATATTATATATTCCTTGAGAAGTGAACAAAAGCTGTGGCTTCGTATTTATTTGTAGAATGTTATCTCTAAATCTTGTATAAAAGCTTTATAAATATCAGAAGTAAAGAAAAAGTGCCAATGTGGAGAAGGACCCGTAGCTCCCAGTTGGTTAGTGTGAGACACATGCAATCTGTAGCAAAATTGGAGTATCTTTTTCCTTAGAAAAGTGGAAGCCTGCAGACAACATGCAAAATTACCAGTGTCCCACCAATTAATATCTGCAGCTTGTTTCCCCTACCAAACTGATTCCCCTTCCCTTTGTTAGTCAATCTGAACTCTGACTCACTCTGTTTTTTCTTCTATACTCTTCTCACCACATGCCATTTTTTGGTCTCTTTCTCTTAGAAAACACCACCAGTGTTTCCAGTTGAGGTTTCTAAACCTATGATTTGCAAATAATGGTGAAAATAGCTAAGCCTGCCTTTTATGTACACACCTTAGGACAAGAAGCTTTCTTTTCCAGATCACACCAGCCATACCTGTCCTTTTCTTTTGCAGTTCAATAGGGCCATTGTTTTAGTAAATAATAATAGTTGCCGTTGCCAGGACTTCTTTGCAAAGTGCAGCTATTTATTAAGGACTCTGTGTTACTGTTCCAAATAATTTTAATGTTTGTTTAACAAGAGTTGCTTGGCCAGAGGTTGCAAGATGCTTAGAAATTATTTCTAACCTTTTCCATTGCCACAAGTCCTCCTAGATCTGAAATACTAAAATGGACAGAGTCTGCCGGAGAGATGAACTTGTCCGAGGCTTGAGAATTCATTAAAAAGGCTCTGGTCCAGATCAGAATTTTATGCTCTCTTATACTTCTCTAAAACATTAGGTGGCTTGAATATGGAGTTAACATCAGCCATGTGCTGCTGTGATTTCAATGATTTAATATGAGTTTCCCAGGAGGTTTTTGGGGGTTTCCATTGTATTGCTGTGTAATCCATCTTTAAGAGGAAGTATTAAAAAAAAACAACTTGAAAACAACCCTCAAATAGAAAATGCCATGTGTTTTCTTGGATATGGCTTGGATTTAGTTTCAGGCATTTTCTACAATGACTTATTCTGAGTTTTCAAACAAAAATTATGGTCTTTTTTTTTTTGTTTGTTTTCCCATTCTTGCTAAAATGTTCAAAATTCAGTAACTGGGTTATTTACAATTGTTTCAGTTCAGATTGGTTATAATTATATATGTCCTTGTATATATTATATGTACATAGTAATAGGAAAGTAGAAATGTGTGTAATGTAGTGAGACAGTATATTGTTCATTATTCCCTCGTTAGCCTTTTCTTTAGTGTGAGTTTAGGTATAAAAATCATTACGAAAAACGTGTCTCTGCTGCATGCAGTTCAGAGTTGAACACAAGAGGGAAGAGGCATATTGGAGACAGCTGTGATTAGTTCTCCAATTTTCTAATATTAAACCTGTTAAGTATTTACTGTCTCGGCTAATGATGAGATGGGGAATGGTCATGAATCACCAGGGGAGGACTGGTGAGCAGTCATTTTCACATTACCCAGTTTGTAAGGAAGTTCCTTCACAAGCACTGGGGAGTTCAGTGTGTTCTAGTGAAAGACACAGCTGTGTTCTGGAGAAAGCAGATGGGATGGGGGGTTTGGTTCAAGGAACTGATGGGAAGATGGTGATACCAAGGGTCTGCAGGAGCAGTTTAGCTGAAGGGATTTATGGGGGCTGATTGGAAGATCTCCCTGAGTCATTACAAAAAGGCCTCTTCAGGTGATTTACCAGCTGCAGTAAGGGTGTCTTGAATGCGTTGGCTGTTCAGCTCTCTTGTTATTCTTCATTTGTCATCTTTGTGCACTACTAGCATGCGATTACCTTGAGGAGACCTTTGAACATCTCTCCAGAACTCTTCACTGTAAATAATGAATGCCTTGCTATTATTTATTGAAAAGGCTTTCTAGGCAGTGTTTGTCTTTTTTTGTTGCTGAAATAGTTTAAAAAAATTAAAATCCCAGTTGTTATGGGAAGTTGTATCATGTTCACCTGTGTGGCCATGTGGTATGTCCTTCACAGTGCAGTGAAACATGATTGTGCCTAATTCCAATTTGTATGGCATTCCCATTAATGATGTCTGTTTAAGACATCCATTTAAAGGCCCTTAATGTTAATTAACCGGACTATGCCAATAAAGTTCTATTAGCTTCCCCCATTAATTTAATATTATAGGCATTTAACAGATGTCTTAATTAGATGTTACACTGAAGGCTATGAGCAACATTAAAATTAGGTCATTGTCCTGAATGGAAAGTTTTTGCTATGATTTATGCTTTCTACCACTTTGTTTTTCCTTCTGGCCTCTCACAGGAAACCAAGGGATTTAATTTTAAAGAACACTGAGAGGAGTAATGGCTACTAGGTAGAATCATAACTTGAGTCTAACAACCTTTACACATCTTGTTCTTACTTCACAGATATAAATTCATTGAAAAAAGCTTCTACTACTTTCAGGTGTGTTTATCCATATTTTCAAAAGCTTTCTCAGTGTTTCTCCTAGTTTTCCATTACCCTGAAATGCCTGCATTTCCCTGTATAAAATAACTCAACTAGCAAACACTGTCTTCCCCGTCTCAAGGACAAGACTTCATATAATTGCAACAAAGATTTATTTCCATACCAACTGCTGTATTTCCTGACTTCAAAGGGGGCAGAGTAGCGGTCTGTTCTTGAAAACCAATATTGCCCATGCTGTGAATTCAGCTGATCAGTCTGGTTCAGTGATGCTGAATCTGGTCTGTGTCTTGAGGGATAGTGCCAGGGAGCTGCAGCTCTCCTGGAACCTCTCCCAGCAACAGGTCCAGAAAGGAAGTAGGCACTTTGGAGAGCTGACTGGCACAGTTAGTGTTCTCACAGGACTGGGGAGGGTTGGAGGTGGTGATGCTCTTTGTCCTTTTCATGGCAGGTAAGTGGGTTGTGTGCCCTGTGGTGCAGGTAAGAGCTGTAGCTGGGGCTGTCCCTCCCTAACCCCAGTACTAGGCTTTGGTGTGCAGTGTAGGTGAGGAACAGATATGTTCTCTTTAAGAAATGACCCTGGTTGGCTACAAACTCTCATATGGTGGCAGGGAAAACCCCTCTTCCTAGATAAGGGTCTTTCATTTGATCCTGAAATTGACTTAATAATTTAAATTGAAAGCTTCTGAAATTTACCTTTATAGCATAAATACATGTTAAGTGATCTAAATACAGGGTCACTTTCACCTCCCAAACAAGTCAAGCCTGCACAGTCGATAAGAAATTGTAATCTGGGGAATAAAAAAAAGGATCCTGGAAGTATATGAGGTTGAGGGGACTTCTTGTGTTCCACTGATGTTGTGTTCACAAACAAGTGATATAAATTAAGTACCATCCACACTAGCCTTTTTAAAATTGTGTATGTAACATGTATATTTTAATAAGAATCAAGGGGTTTTTTTAAAATTTATAACATAGACACCATGTCTAAATATATATAAAAATAGGCTAAAGCTCTATGAATAGAGGTTAAATATTCATAAAGCAATTTGTGGGTAGCTGAAGTGCAAGATGGAATGGGGGTCACTTCCATCTCTCTTACCTGGTGTGTTGTGTTTCCTGCATTCTGGCACGACAAGATACATTTACTAATACAGACATATCTGATTTAACCTTAAAGTAGTATGTTAGGAGTAAGCACCTGGTAAGCAAACAGCTTGCAGGGCTACATGACTTGTTTAGTACGTTTACATTTTGACCTGTATACATGTTAGCTGTAACACCATTAACCACAGGGAAGGAGATACTCAAGGTAAAACCTTTCGGTTGAAACAACTTGCAGATGCTTGCACCAAGCAAAGATGTTGGTGTTGGCCTAGGAGCAATAATTATAAAAGAGCAGTTGTCATCACCTACGGTCTCATTATAAGCACATAAGAGGCAGATAAAGCTCAGTTTGTACAGAAGGCAACAATAACATTTCTCACAGAGTTATAAGATACAATTTTCACTCATTATAAGCACATAAGAGGCAGATAAAGCCCAATTTGTACAGAAGGCAACAATAACATTTCTCAGTTACAAGATACAATTTTCGTTGTGCAAATTTATGATTATAAATTGAAACAGAAGTCAGGTAATCAATACTAATCATGGAAGTTTAATAAAAGCCAAAATGTTATATACAAATAACAAAATGGATACAACAAAACTCCTAACAGTCTGAGAAACTGCTTTAAAGACAACTGATACAGTCATTCTCCAGTAAGAAGAAATGCTTCTGAAATATTTCACGTAGCTATTCTCTTTTCAATCTGCCAGAAAACCTGGTCTTTAAATTGCAGGAAAACAGCAGACATTTCTATCAATACTTTTGATTTTCCATGAAATCACAGGTCAATAGTTCCTTTCAGCTTGAATTTCTTTGCAGATCGCTCACTTGCTCTAAGCTGGAACTTGCTTCCATAGATGTAGGAAATGAATCCGTCAATCTCCAAGCTAAATACATTGTTAAATTTGGGAACAACTGAAAATGCAGAAGGAAAGAAATTAACAAAAGTAGACAGATGTAAATCCCTGTTATGAAAATATACTGACATACCAAGGGATATTATTCACATGTAGACTTGAGGTTTGGCACGTTTCAAGGTTTTTACACTTTAGCAAGAGAAGAAAAATAACCAAACCCTCTAAATTTTAAACTAGAATTTCTAAAGTTAGTCCTCTTCCAGGAGCAGGCAGTAGGTTTGGCAGAGAACATCTACAGTGACTCAGATGAATGAGCCATGTGCATAATCATGTTGGGTTCACTGGAAATGCATTTTGGTTTTAATTGCTCATTTCTAATGAGACACTTTTTTGGTAAAGTATTGGGCTGTTACATGGTCAGTAAAGACATTGAATTCTGCCTCTCTATGCAAAGAACTAAAAGCACTGATATAAAACAATGTACTCGGAGGTGTATGATGAATAGTGTGTTTGAGAAATTTCTGATGACTGAAGTTGTGAAAAGCACTGAAAAAATTCTATAATATACCTTTTAATTTGTCCTCTTTAGTGATAATTTTGAAGACGTGTTTAAATTCCTGTAGAATGATTCCTGTTATCCCAACATAAGAGGGGCACTTGGATTTTGTGACTGAAAGAACAGAAGTATGTAAGGATTAGAAAATTTCAGATGCAGACAGTTTACTTGCTCTTCTACAGTTGCCTCATGTTTTTAAGAACCAGTTCACAATATTCTGAAATAATGCAATTACAGTAATCGCTGGTAAAACTTGCAGTTAATCTTTGCAACTAACGTGATTTTCAAGAGTGGCTGAAAAGTAATTAGCATTGGTAAATAGAGAAAGAATTCATCAACACATGATCTCAACTATGTGATTCTAGAGTTGATGATACTGAAAGGAAGTTAAAAATAAGCACCTGAAATACAGGAGTGTCTACTTAACTTCAGATGATTTCGTAAACAAAACCAAGCAGAATACCTGTAACGATGGCTCCATGGAGATCAGCTTTCAGCAGTTTGCTCTGAACCATATGTGGTTGCCTTGAAGAAGAGGGTGGGATCAGAGAAGAGGGAAAGAAAATGACATGGAAAGTTAGGCTTGCAAACTGTGACCATGACTATTGAAACTGTGGTCAAAGCTTACAGAAATAGTACATATCCTTAGCAAGTAACTGTGATGTTTCAGGCAGTAACGGGGTAAATCTGGAAATATCTGCTAAATCAAAACCACTGTAATTTTAAAGTATCTCAACTTACGCATCTGGTTTAAGCCCGTGACATAGGTCTCTGATATACTGTTTCCAGAGTTCATGTAGTGGTAGGAAGATGGCATATCTGCAGTAAAATGACAAAAAGTATTATACAAGAACTTATTAAAAAAAATGAACTGGTTGATTACTGAAGTAATCCATGTGTACAACAGAGTTTCAGCTAACATTTCTAAGTTTTGTGAGCTCCTCTCACAACATAACCTGTGAGGTAACCCACTCCAAACAACAGGTTTGCTTTACAAAAAAAGCCCAAACTAAGGATGCTCCTCTCTGTCAACCCAAAACGGTGCTGTGTTTTAGAGGATGTGGCTATGTCTGCGACCAAAGAGAGTTCTACTCTTTTACCTCCCCGCTTACTTCATGTTAGCAACAGCAGGGGCTTTATTCAACCTGCATCGGTTCGAGGAACTCGATGCAGAATTCTGCCTGTCTGGTCACAGGCAGTCTAACTTTAGAAACTGCAATCAGAGGTGACTGTATTTGGGTTGGATTTCTTGTTATCTTTAGCTATACAAAAGCAAAGAGAACCAGTAACAGACAGAAATGAGTTTTCCAACTACACGGACAAGAGAATGGTTTTGTTGTGGTGAGATGTCACAGGGTCTCAGACTGACTTTACACAGCGAACTGTCTGTAGCCGCAGGTACGTGCTGCTGCTTTCACACACTCATGTACCTCCCACTTCTACTGCACAAAGGAAACACTTACGGTCTTACCTTTGCTGTTCAGGTTCAATTTCAAAAAGACGCATTTCTCGCCTTTGCTTGGCAGTAAAACCTTTTGTTTTCTTCCTCTTTTGCTTTGTCTTTTTTTTGCAGTAATGCTCCAGGACTACAGCTTTCCGGGTCAGTATATCCTGGATAGCGTCATCTTTCATTTTCGGCATACTGCGCCTCAGGAAGGCATTTACAAACACTCTGGCCTCTTGTGATCCCCGAGGCTAAAGATATTTTAAAAGATACTTTAAAATATTACATTTTAATGAAATCAAGCACTTGTTGCTGACTGGTTCTGTCAAGTTGACAGAATCGCAGTAGGAATGGGAGATCTACACAAAACTAACAGTAAATGGAAGCTGGTCACGGGTGCGAACGCGCAGCGGCTCCCGGTTCGTTCACGTCTGTAACTGACGTGTCTGTCAGGGAGGAAATGACCGGTTCTGGGGTCGTTTGACGCGGCGCGTGC
>NW_010332398.1:26605-29039 GCF_000700745.2 Antrostomus carolinensis | reverse complement strand
AAACCATTCTATGATCCTATGATTCTATGAACTCTTGGCCATACAGGTGAGAGGACAATGGATTGGATTCCTTTACCTCTTAGTTTCTCACCCACCAAAATGTCAAAATTTTGGCCCATTGAAGCAGCTTGGAGCTGCGTGGCTCTCATCCCACTTGTAAAGCTTCATGACTTCCTAGCAACACAACCCAGCAAATCACACTTGGACACTGGCTGTTTGGAACCAGCAGAACAGTCACGCTTAGCCAGGCTATGGAAAACACTTTGTAGATTGCCATTAAATGAGAGAATTTGAATATTTCCACCCTGTGTGATGATGCTGGGAGCTGCCAGAAGTGACAATAGTCTTTTGTTGCAAGTGTTTGGAAACTACAGTGCTCATGTCATGACAGTGTAATTAGATGTAATTTTTTCAACCGGTTTTAATGCTCTTTCCTAAGACCACAGCTACACACCATTGGAGATCAGCTGCCAGCACTCAGTAGACCCTGTAGCTGGCAATGTTATTAATTTAAACCTAATCCAGTGTGCATCTTGTTACTGCAAACCCTCTGTTAACCAGCTGTAGGAACCAACTTGTTCCTTTTCTGGGTGAAAATAGGAAGATCTTTGTGGGGAGAGGAGAAGCAGCAGCTTCTGGGTGGTCCCATGGATTTTGTCTGGCATTGTGATCATGATGTGAGGATCTCAAGAGCTGCACGTGCAGGTAAGCAGTGTAATTTGTGCATCAATTTCCCTGCCAAGCTGTTAGCAAATGTGTCCAGGTGATGGAAGAATGAGTGAGGGGCTTCATGATTTAGGGGACGGTGCTCACACACTGCTACCATCCCCCAAATCACCACAAAAACCTGCAGGATAAAAGTTCAATACATGCAGGATAAATGTAACTGTAATAAAAAGGCAGAGGAGTGTATAGGGACTGGACAGAAAATCAAATAGAAGTGGACAAGTTCTGGTTGAGCATCAGTTTGAGCTCCTGTTCCATGGGTATGAAAGGAGCAATTTCTAAAAACTCCCTGGCCATGGTTGAGGAGAAGCTCTCGGTGTAACTATAGCTATTAGCATGAAATCTTTTAAAATTAAAACAGTTAATTAAAATTAAAAGAGTTGTGTCATCCTTCTTGGTCTCAGCAGCCTATCTTAGAAACTCAAGCCCTGCCATTTCCTCCGAGTCTCTTTTCTGCCTGCAAATGAAGTTTCCCTGAATTTACTCACTTACAACATCTTTCTATTACTGTTCCTTCTAATGACAGGATTGGTCTTGCAGGGTGTCCATTGGGAATGAACAAGCAGGAACTTCTTCCTGCTGCTGCCTTGTGTTGTGGGAGGTGTTATGGCTACGTTATGATCCTAGCTCTGTGCTTTCTGCCTCAGTTTCCCCATCAGTAAAAGGAAGATAATATCACTGGCTTTGGAGAACATGGGGAGTCAAGCAACTGGGGGTAATTATTTTTGTGGACTCCCTGGGCATGCTGGGCTTCACTGACTCCTTGAGCACTCTTCACTTGAGATCTTGTCCTGCACTAGAAACAAAACACCTGGGGCCAAAAGAAGGGGGAAATCAGCTTTTCTGGTAGTGTTTGGGTTGGAAGGGACCTTAAAGCTCATCCAGTCCCAACCCCCCTGCCAGCACCAGTGGAAGGGCCCCCTTCCACTAGACCAGGTTGCTCAAAGCCTCATCCAGCCTGGCCTTCAACACTTCCAGGGAGGAGCAGCCACAGCTTCTCTGAGCAACCTGTTCCAGTGTTCTACTTTATCCCAAGTCACTGTGCAGTGTCAATAGCTGGTGGCTTTTTGTCATCAGGAGGAAATTTATCTCTCCCTGAGGAGAGAGGGCTGTGCCTTGTAAGACAAAGGACATGAAGCCCCATGATGAGGTGATCTTCCCTCTATCACCACCTGGTCTTTTGGGATGCAGGATGTCTCCTTTGATAGGTGTGTGCAGTGCACAGCGTGACAAAATTCTCCTGGAGGATCAGCCATGGTTCTCCAGCCAGGGACCCATCCTAGGGTTGAAGGATCATCCCCAACCTCATGTTGGCCTGGCTTGGCACCATAGGCAGGGACCAAACAGCCAGATGTCTGCCCTCCCTGCCCAGTTTATGCCTGACAGGCCAAAGTGGTTTGGGTCTGAGCTTCCCGGCGCCACGAGGAATGTTTTGATGCACAGACATGCTTGTTCAACACCGCCTCAGCTCTGTGCTAATTAAAACCAAAGGGTAATCATTATTTCATTGAGTTTCCTCCAGCACTGTAATTCCATCTCTGCTGTGGCAGAAAGCCCTGGACGAGAGGGAGTTACAGGGACAGTGCTTGAGGCTAGGTTTTTCTTTCTTTTCTTTTCTTTTCTTTTCTTTTCTCTCTTTTCTCGTCTTTTTTTTTTTTTTTTTTTCTTTTTTTTTCTTTTTTTTTTTTTTTTTTTTTTTTTTTTTTTT
>NW_010332398.1:0-26293 GCF_000700745.2 Antrostomus carolinensis | reverse complement strand
TCTTCTCTTCTCTTCTCTTCTCTTCTCTTCTCTTCTCTTCTCTTCTCTTCTCTTCTCTTCTCTTCTCTTTTCCTCTCTTCTCTTTTCTTCTGTTCAACAGGGATCTGATGCAGCAGAGGAAGAGGAAGAGATGGAAATCCCGTGTGCCCTGATCCTTTTAAACATCTTCCTGCAGTGTGTAAATGCGTGTGTGTTCACTAGGACTGCTCCTTCTACTCTGTGCTCCTGCCTGCACTGGGATGCACAGTGAGCAGGGGCCTCTGAGAGACCTGAACTGAAATTGGATTTTCGGGTTCAGTGACCACAATCAAGAAGATTAAAAAAAAAAAAAAAATACAAATCAGTTTTGTTTGAAGCTAAAGGGGTATTCCGAGGGGATTTCAGTGAAATGATTAAAAAACCCCACCAAATAATAAAAACCACCTAAAGTGACTTCATTGTGGCTTAATATTTGGTATTTTCTTTCTGTCCATAATGAAAGATTTTATTTTTATTCTGGATTATTTAGCATGTCTTAGCTATACCTTTTTTCTTTTAACAATAGGACAAGAGGAAATGGCCTCAAGCTGCAGCAAGGGAGGTTTAAATTGGACCTGAGGAAAAACTTCTTCACCAAAAGGGTTGTCAAGCATTAGAACCAGCTGCCCAGGGAAGTGGTGGAGTCACCATCCCTGGAGGTATTTAAAAGATGTGTAGATGTGGTGCTTAGGGACATGGTTTAGAGGTGGACTTGGCAGTGTTAGGTTTTCAGTTGAATTCAATAATTTTCAAGGTCTTTTCCAGCCAATTCTATAATTAAAATAATAATTAAAAAATAATAAAATAAAATAATAAAAAAAGGAAAGCACCAGACTGGTGCTTTTGGCTTTTGGCTACCACAGGTCATTTCTGACACTGCTGGAATAGGATTTTTGAGCATCCTCCCCAACCAGCCAGCATAGGAGGCCACCCAGTAACCTGGTTTTGAAGGCAGTTTCAATTCCTTTGAATTCCCTCTGAAATTCCTTTTTCTCATTAGACGAGTTGTAGATTATTCCAGACAGATTATATTGAAAGTCTTTTATCACAGCTGAGAAACTGAGTTAGAGAGAGCCCTTCTCCTTAGAGAAATATCTTGTTGCTGTGACCACTTCAATCTGGGTTTCCTCTGTCTCTTTGGAGTTCAAATCACCTGACTTATGATGCCTCAGGTGTTAATGTCTCCATCTGAGACAATCACCCCTGGCTTCCTTCAAAGCAGGGAGAAACAGGTACTTTGAAGAGTTGCTGACAGATTTGGGCATTTCTCCATGTGGCTGGATGAGTCCCAACCTTTATTCTTGGTGGTTCTTGGCCATTCACTTCCTTGGAGATGTTACCATCCAGAAGTTTGCCTTGTTTGGATAGATCCTGGCTTTTGCAGCATCACATTGAGGCTTGCACCCCTTTCTCCATCACAACCATTCAATTTATCTGCTCTTCCAAAGTCTGTCTGCTTTTCTTCCTCTTGTTTCTGGCATGGAAGAATGGGTTGCATGACCTCATTGAGTTGTTGGAGGACTATGTTTGTGGGCTGCCACTGCCAAGTGGCAGGTGAGTCCTTTCTTGCACCAACCTTGTTGGTGCAGAGGACACCTTTCCATGCCATATCAATTTAGCACAGTCAGACTGTGTCTCTTTATTGCTGTTGCAATATAAATACCAGGCAAAACCAAAAACCTCTAAGTAGTTCTGTGATTCATATGAGGTTTGAAGGAATGTGGAGGCTTATCTATCTTCCAGTAGGCTAATGGGATAAGAGCCAGGAATTTCTGAGCTCTCTTCCCAGCATTGGCTGCATGCTCTTGAGCTGGGATCTCAGCCTGTATTATGCATTTCCCCTTGATTCGCCTGACACGTCATGTACCAGATGAAGATGGATCCTTACACAAGGGAGTTTATGCTTCCTAAATTCACAGCCTGCACAGTCAAAAGGCACCAGGAGGAATCATCTTCTCTGACCTTCTGGATACAGCAAATGGATTTATTTTAATTTTTTTTCCCAGAAATTGGATTAGTGCATCTCCTTTCATAGATATCTAGTCTTTATTTCAACGTAAGAAGCACTGCTGACTTGGCAGCCTCCCTGATAAGCTGTTCCTCTATTTAATTACCTTCATAGCAATGAGTTGGTGTCCACTTCAAAGGTTAAACTAATCTAGTGCTATCTTCCACCCGTTGTGTCTTCTTATTCGTCTTATCAGCATGGCTGAAGAACCTCCCCTTCTCTGCTTTGCTATCAGGCAGTTTTCCCTTATGTAAATACCCACAGGTAATGATCCTTCTCAACCTTCTCTTTGATGAATAAGGTTACATTCCTAAATCTTTATGTCCACAGGTTGTGCATCTCATCCCTGGCCCTCTGTTAGTTCGCCAGCCTCTGGTGTGTGGCCAGCAAAACTGACCCATCACCTTCTAGCAGCCCTAGACTACTGTCTACTAAAGCAAGAAGGTGTCATTTCTGTGGGATCTTCATTTTGGAAGCCCAAGACCTTTGTGGGCTTGGCTGACTCTCACCCATCCCCAACTCAATGCAGTTCAAGGCAGTTTCTCACCTTTTAGGGGTGAAATACCTTCTGATGGTGTTTTTGCCCTCCAAGTTGACACCCCTTTGACTCTCTCTCCTTCTGTAGATGCACCTGTGAATCAGCCCAGATGTTTCCCATCCCACAGACCTTTGAACTGCTCCAGCAAACCCCATCCACTTCTCAGTCTCCTTAAAGTCATTCTGCACCTCTTTCCAAGTGCCTCTTCCTCAGCCCATCCTCCCAATCCTGCCTCTGGGATTTGAGCCCTTTAATCCTCCATGCCTGGACCTGCTTCTATCTGCTTCTCCACTGCTGTCCACATTAAGCCATCTCTGGTAAGAAGCCATGTTTCAAGATCTGTCAGGGGGCCAGTTCTGACACCGTTTCATGGCTGTTTTGTTAATCTCATCTAATGCAGTTTAGAAGGAAATAAAGCAGAATGCCTTGGAGGAACTGTGACGTATTTATCAGCAGAGGCTCGGGGGCTGAAATGTGATGAATGCTGATGGAGGTTTTCTGCTCAGCCATCTGACTCTGTTTATAGACATATGTGCATTTGTCCAGATTATGAACTCATTGATGAAACCCTAAATTAATAGCTCTATTGTTTTGCTGAGAAATGATGGTACTCACCCTTCTGGTTATCTTCTCCTCCTCTGCCCATGCTGTCATGACCCAGGCCCTGTGCCAGCCCATTCCTTTTTCCTAAGATTCCCCAAGACTTGTTAGATTTCATGTTAATGACTTTTTGGGTCATTTCTTGATGGTTTCTGGCAGTGAGTTATCCAGGCCTATTGATTTGAAAGATTTCATTACAGCAGATAATTCTCCCTTGCTGCAGTTGGTTAGATTTCTGCTCCATCCACCTTGTCATGTTCTTCCAAAGAGGGACTAGAGAGGTCTGTCAGGGATTTCTGAGTCACTGGCTGTGATCCTGCTGAGCACATCCAGTGATCAGTCTACTCCTGACCTTGTGCTCTTCTTGTATATATGAAAAGTTTAAAAAGATGCCTCTGAACCTTGGGCCTGAAGCTTGCAGAGCCCAAGCCAGACTGTCATGGCCCATCAAATCAGTTGAACATCTAACCTGGTTTTAAAGGAATTTACAACCATGGTCACCTAGACTTTTCTACCAGGAAGAGGTAAACCTGAGCCAAGGGCTGAATCTTAATTGCAACTCCTTCTCTGTTCTCAGCAAAATCAGTCCTCCTGGACAAGATAGATCAGGAGGAAAGGGCTTTTGCCTGTCATCAAGGCAGAAAGAGTGGTGGTCCCCTTCATTTCCCAGTACAGTTGCCTTTAACCCTGCTGGATGTGTTCTCTGGTGAAGTGCCATTTCTTTACATGGACGAATTTGGTGGCTATGTGACTTCTCTGGTGATGTTGGATTAGATATTAGAAAGACATTCTTTCCTGTGATGGTGGTGAGACACTGGCACAGTTTGCCCAAAGGAGTTGTGAATGCTCCAACCTGGAAGTGTTCAAGGCCAGGTTGTATGAGGCTTTGAGCAATGTGGTCTAGTGGAAGGTGTCCCTGCTGATGGCAGGGGTGTTGGAACTGGATGATCTTTAAGGTCCCTTCCAACCCAAACCATTCCATGATGCTATGAAAAGCAAACACAACAAATTGCTTATCCCTGCTCGTGCCCAGCTGCCCAGCACCACCATTGTGAGATGGAAGGGAAATCTCTGTTCTTGAACAAGCAAGTACTTTGCAAAGAAGTGTTTGAATCTCAGGGATGTCTGGATAAATGAAGACCTTTGGAGTCTGAACAGCCCCTCTAACTCCCCAGTCTGTAGCTATCCCCATTGCTCCATTGGGCAGGCACACAAGCTTGCTCTGTCCGTGCTGAACCAAGAAGGGTAAAGAAGTGTGATGAGGAGAGACCCAAGCTGGTGGGACAGAAGCCAGGCAGGTCTAGCTGCAGCCAGAATGCTTTGGCCAGGTGTCAGCTGAGCTTGATGCCAAAGCTAATAATCCTGCCAGGAGCCAAGACTTCCTTGCTTGGCTGAAAAACTAGGCTAATGGTGCTTGGCTGGCTCCAGAACTCTGCTGGAAACTGCGTAGCTCTGCTCTGCCATGTGAAACTGCTGCTTCAGACAGGGCAACCAGCTTCTCTGCTGCAGCAGATGATGCAGGGATCTGTGGCACTGAAATGGGAACATGTCCTGACACAAGGGTTGTCCTGAGGGCCTTCTTTTCTGCTACGGCTTGAAGAGGGAAAATGAAGGAATTCCCATCTCATTTCCATCAGGCTGCCGGGGCTGTTATTGTAATTTTGACATCCCCTTGAGGACTCTGGGATGGGGTCCCTGCCAGCTGTGGTGCTTCCACTTTGCTTTGGGATGCTGGCACAACACACAATTTATAGCTCTGATTTTACCTTCAGGAAGGTGGAAGCTGAAGCAATTCCAGACAGAGCTTTTTCCTGCCTAAATTGCTCATGGGCTGCAGGCTGTGATTGGGGGATGTTCTCCTGCATAAAGGACCTACCACTGCTTTTCTGGGGCTGCTGAAACCCACCAAAAAGTATTTACAGAACCACCACAGAAAAGAACCATTTTCCCCCCAAAGCAATGAAACCCAAACCCATTTTGAGCCTGGCAGTGCTCCTTCCCAGAACATCATCTCTTTCTCTGGCATCACCAAGTGTCTACACTCCTCCTGTGGAGCAAAGAGTGTCCTGCTTGTGTGTGAAGGTAGAAATAGCTAATGAGCAAAACTAGAGACAAGAATATTCTTATGGGGAATATTTTGGGATGAAAAGATGTCTCACTGGTGTATTCAAACCCAGCTGTGAAATAACCTCCAAAGAGAGAAGCTCACTGGACTTGTCAAAAGGCTTAACACACTCTTAGGGCAACCTTACAGCAAGCAGATATGGACTAGATGGAGACAATGTGGGTTCCTAAAGTGACCAAATACAGCTTTGTGGTGAGGCTTTGAGGGAAAACTGACTGAAACACAGTCCAAATCTTCCCATATTTCTATGATAATATCCTTTTTGGAGATCTTCTCTGGTTGCAAGATCTCTAGGGTAGGATCCTTCCCAATTTAGCCATGGAGGAGCATTGGTCTTGGGAAGTTGAGGATGCTGCCACAGAAGAACATTTAAGAAACAGTGGCAAAAATGGCATTGTGGCACAATTGCCACTTGGGATTACCCAGGCATTTCCCATGGGATATTGCAGGGATATGTTCTGTGCTCTCCTCCGTTCCTGTTTATTCAAGGGGAATTTCACCTCTGTGGTCTCTAGGATGCAGGTCCCAGATGGCACCATGACAAACAGACAGCTATTGGGCAAGGTTGGTTTGGGTTTTTTGTGGGGTTTTTTGATCTCTTTTTTGGATGGTTGGTTGGTTTTGGTTTCCCTTTTTTTCCTGAAGACAAGCAATCACTTTGCAAAAAATTTAAAAATTTAAATGAGAAAAATTCTATGAATGATTATTTCTGGGGAAAATGGAGGATTTTTATCTTAGTAATTAGGATTAGTAGCAAAATAAGGGGAAAAATCTTGCCTTCTTGCTAAAGGGACTGCAGGTGAGGACCAAATAGGAATCTATTTTCTTTGGTATATCTCACAGAAAAAGCTTCTTCAGGAGTTTCTTACCTTAGACAGAGACAGCAGATTAGCATGTCTGAGAATTACCTCCAGAGACGCCCAGCTCTTCCAGCAAATAAATCTATCCATTATTTCAAGTTTTGTAATCACTGACGCGATAAAAGAAATGACAGCAGTGAGTATGAGTAAAGCAAAAAAAAGACTGTAGAATCTTGTTCTTCAGAAGGATCCTAAAGGTTATGGAGCAGCACAGATTGATTTGTGATTTAATATGAGTTCCCAGGTCAACGTGATGGGTTTTTATGGCTGCTGCTGCTTGACCTGTGGTAACTATATACGCTTGGTTCGTTGCAACCATGAGGTAGGACGTAAATGTTTGATTGAATTTTATACTGACATGCTCTCCCTCACAATAGCTGAAGCTAAGAGCTTAGATTTGGTCAGTGAGCGGGGCTTAGATTAAATCTAGGGATTTTCTGAGCTGAGATAATTATTGTATGGATGAGTCCTACAAAAAGTTAAGGACAATCATGGGCAGAAGAGGGTTTAACAGCCTGGTGTGGTTGAATTAGGGACAATAGTAGAGCCATGAAGACATGGAAAACTTGACTTCCAAATTCAAGGGCAGCTGAAATTAAGTCAAAATGAGGTGAAAACCAGCACTGACTGGAAAGAGCTTCAGACCTTACTGATTTCATCAGAGCTGTAAAGGTGTGTGCCTCATGAAGGACCTCAAATTCAGTTTTGGGGTCATGCCAGAGCTCTGCCTGAACTTCTTCCTTCCCATTGTACCTAGTCCTAAAACAGGTGGTAAGAAGAAGGTGTTGAGATAATTTCTCTCAAAGACTTACTGAACCAGACAGGTATTGAACATACTCCAGCCCCTCAGAGATGCTTGGTAGAGCATCTACCATGTGGGCTGAAAGCATAGCTAATGTGAGCTGAGAAAGCATCCTTAACAATGCAAGGATTTTAGAACCATAGGCCCAAGGATGACTCCAGTTGTCAATGAAGACCTGCCAGTTCTCTGGTGATATTGTCTACTCTAACAGTCCAATGCCTCACAGTCTTACATAAATTCATCTTCACAGCAGCCCAGCCAGGGATGAGTTACAGGTTACAAGCAGACAAGATGCTCAGAGGTACTTTGGAGCCTTCAATCCACCTGTTTTGAACCTAAAATAGAAGCAGACATCACTCATAGAGTCCAGATACTATTGTGAAGAACGAGTCAAGAGTGCTCGTTGTGCAGGGCACCATGGTCTTCCTGCTGTGCATTTCTGCTAGCAGCTGCATGGCCACCTGATGGGTTGGTTCAACTCACTGATCTGTCTGAAAACTGGTCTTCTTTTTTTTTATTTTTTATTTTTTTTTTTGATACAGTGAAGGGCTGACAAATGATGGCTTTGATGTACTGGAAAGGAAGGTCAGGACAACCTCTCTCTGCTGCCCTGACTTAAAACACCCATGGAACACATGTCAGAAGAGTTGTCATTCATGTGTCCAAGCCCACCCAGAAAATTCATCATGGTCAAGGGGCTTG
Source organism: Antrostomus carolinensis (assembly GCF_000700745.2). Taxonomy (NCBI): domain Eukaryota; kingdom Metazoa; phylum Chordata; class Aves; order Caprimulgiformes; family Caprimulgidae; genus Antrostomus; species Antrostomus carolinensis. Next base: position 18,640 of record NW_010332398.1, on the reverse strand, counting down.
AACCTAATTTCTGGGTGAGCAACCCATAACCTGTGGATCTCGTAAGGCCCCACCTGGAGTACTGTGTCCAGTTCTGGAGCCCCCAACACAAGAGAGACCTGGAGCAGCCAGAACAAGTCCAGAGGAGGCCACCAGGATGATCCGAGGGCTGGAGCAGCTCTGCTGTGAGGACAGGCTGAGAGAGTTGGGGCTGTTCAGCCTGGAGAAGAGAAGGCTCCGGGGAGACCTTACAGCGGCCTCCCAGTACCTGAAGGGGCTACAAGAAAGCTGGGGAAGGACTTTTCCTAAGGGCAGTTAATGACAAAACAAGGGGAAATGGGTTTAAGCTGAAAGAGGGGAGGTTTAGATGAGATATTAGGAAGAAGTTCTTCACTGTGAGGGTGGTCAGACACTGGAACAGGTTGCCCAAGGAAGTTGTGGATGCCCCCTCCCTGGAAGTGTTGAAGGCCAGGTTGGATGAGGCTTTGAGCAACCTGGTCTAGTGGAAGGTGTCCCTGCTGCTGGCAGGGGGGAACTGGATGATCTTTAAGATCCCTTCCAACCCAAACCATTCTATGATTCTATGATTCTATTCTTTGGTCCTCTGTCATCTGGGAATTCACCACGTGCTGCTGGGACAGTGATGTTACATACCTCTGCCAGTCCCTTGGCCATCTCTGGACCATTCTTTTACCTTCAATCCCCTCAGAAATGGCTCATCACATGATGTTTAGCAGCACATCACCGTCAACATCATCACTGGTAAAAAACCCACCGGTTTTAAAGTGCTGGGTTCCCATTGAAAGGGGCTCTGGGAGGAAGAAGCCGTGTGTTTCCTTTAACCTACAATAAAATGAAGCAGTTCCAAGAGAAGGAAAAGGAGGTTAACGATCTCTTTGAAATGTAGGTTCAAATTCCCAGCACGGCCCCAGTCAATTACCAGCAAGCGCCGTGACACACATCCACTGCTAACGAGGAAGAGGAGGGGAGCACATGGTGCAGAGGTCCAGGTGGGGGTTAAAGAACATCTCCACACTGGTGGGAAAGTTTCCAGAGGTAAAAATTTGGGGTTTTTTTGTTTTTTTTTTTTCCAGGGTGCTTCATCCCCCTGAGGTGTATCCAGAGTGGCAGCTGGACCACTGGAGGGGATGGAGCTGGGCAGGGTAGCATCATATCCCTCTGCCCAAACCCTCTTGTAGTTGGCAGGGAGGTTTTTGGAGGATGCACAGTGCCTGGCACAGCAGGTTGCTGCTTTCTCTGGGGTGTTTCTCCATGGCAGAATAATCCACTTTTATTTTAAAGCCATTCATGAAAGGCAAGGGCATGGGTGGGGATGGGGCAGGAGGGAGGAGGGTTTGTTCCAGCGCTGAGGGACGCGTGCCCACAGGAATACAAATGTTAGGAGACAAAGACTGTGATTAAGGTCTGGTGCTCCAACTCCATGCTTATTACAGGAAAGGATTTATCTGATGGCCTAGTTTCAGCTTCAATTTTCCACCTTTTAATCAGGTTCCCAGGTTTGCTGGTCCACTCAAAAAGGGGGATTGAAGGGGGATATCTCAGAGGTGATGGGGCAGGTGCTGCCTCTAGAAACATACATGGGGCAGAGGGTTTCACTGCCCCAAAACTTTCCCAGGAGGCAGATCCTGGGATAGTCAGAAGGATTATGCCTCAACCATGCAACATTATTTTCTGGCACAGCAAGAGTGCATCTGCACTTTCCAGCCTGACCAATCCAGAGTGTGTGGAATAAACGTGCTGGAAATAATAATAAAAAACCCCAACCTCCTGCAAAATGGCAAATGTACAGGGGAGCAGCTGGTTTTAAAAGGGACGGCACCTACTGCTGCTATGAAGTCACAGTCAAATAATCAGTCAGCGAGGGACTTCTGTAGGCTGAGAGCTGACAGCCAGGAGAAATAGCTCCAGCAGACTGGTGAGAAGAAAATAGGAGGTTTTGGGTACCAAGAGGTGCATGTTTAAAAAAAAAAAAATAAAAAAAATTAAAAAAAGATAAGAAAATTGTCCTAAAATTGTCCTATTCTGCCCTGGGCATGAGGCAGAAGAGGGGAAGCTATCCTTGGTGTCTTTCCCAACGTGTTGGAAAGAGGGGTGAGATGCTGATAAGCCTCCAGGAGACAGAACACTGCAGGCAAACGACAGCTCAGCCACTTCTTCCCCCTCCCTAACCCAGCCTATCCTTCTTGCCCAGCCTCCGCTGAGGTTTTCCTGCTGCTAAAAATATTCAGCCTCTAATTAAAACGCCCATCTTGCTTGCCAGGGCAAACGCATCTGGTCGCAGAGCTGAGCTGGTCCTGGAGACAGTCAGAGTTTGAAGCTAACCAGCCTGGCCAGCTTTCCTGGTCTGCTTCTTCCCATGCAGAAGACTTCAGAAAGGCTATTTAAATAATAAAAATCACTAGGAGGGTGAGAGGAAGGTGTGGCAAGGGGGTAGACTGGGGCAGCAGGACACTCTCCATCGCTCCAACTGATCCTGTTGTCCCAGGGCAGGAGGAATCCCATCCAGAAAGAACCCTAGAAGGAGCATGGTGGTGTAACCTAATGTTCACAGCATCCAATGGTGGACACCAAAGGAGTAGTCACCTCTAAAAGGTGGTGATGGTTTTTCCTCTACAGTCCATAACATACTGGGAGCAAGATCTGACCTCTTTTGGAGATGTCTACCCCCAGGTTAAATGTGAACTATCCCCAGGTTATGATCTGACTGAACCTTGTGTGCAGTCCTGGAGGACAGGGCAATTTGGGGAGGCAGACAGAAGACCAACAGCTTCTTCCAAGCAGCCTGCAGCTCTGCCTGCCTGGATGGAAGATGCAGTTGTTCTTTCAGGCTTGGGAGGACCGGGAAGACCGGGGGCGGTTTCCTCACTGGGACTCTGCTTCCATCACTTTCATACACAGCACTGAGAAGGGCTTAAAATTAAATTTGCTATTTGAAAGCAGACAAAGCCCTCCTGAGATGTTTCTGTTTATTCTGGAGTTGCAATGGCTCTACATGCTCTTACCCCTTCACACAGCAGCCCCTGCTCCTCCAAGAGTGCTGCTGAGGCTGGACCACGTGTATCTCACCATCAAAAGCTCTTTGGTCTGGCAGCGTGTAGCTTTCCATGCCGTGGCATCCCTCTTGTGCCCAAATACTTCCTCCCACCCCCATGGTCTTGTGAAACATCTCATGGGCTCTCCCCACATCACCCACTCTGCAAATCCAGCCTTTCAGCCCTAGCAGATTGTGACCCAGATTAGCCAAATCCATGAAGAGATCCCCATCATCTCTAACAAGCTTTGGAGTGGATCTCAGAGCAGGAAATTTGCTCCAGATACTTTTGTGCTGTTTCACTGCCACGTGTCCATAATTTCCTTTGAGTCAGACAGTAAAGCTCTCAAACCTTTCTGCCAGTGAAGAGCCCAGCAGGCCAAACACAGTGAGACAAACATCCTAGAGCACAAGTGTGATGAGTTCACGGCTGAGGGAACTGGGGTTGTTGAGCCTGGAGAAAAGGAGGCTGAGGGGAGACCTTCTGGCTCTGTCCAAGTCCCTTGGAGGAGGGTGGAGAGAGGTGGGGGTGGGTCTGTTCGACCAAGGCCCAAGGGACAGGACAAGAGAAAATGGCCTCAAGTTGCATCAGGGGAGGTTCAGATTGAATGTCAAGAAAAATTTCTTCACTGAAAAAGTTCTCAGACACTGGAACGGGCTACTCAGGGCAGTGGTGGAGTCCCCATCCCTGGAGATTTTTAAAAGATAGCTAGATGAGGTGCCCAGAGATATGGTTTAATAGTGCACAGGTACGGTTGGACTCAATGATCTCAAAGGTCTTTTCCAATTAAACAATTTTATGATTCTATGAAATCCTGCCCCCACTTTGGAGGTGCAACACCCATGAAGCTGGTGGGGTTGAGCAGAGCGAGGAGAGAAGTCATGTTGCACTTCATACCCATCAACAGCTGCCACCCTCCCAGCATTAAGGTAATAAATCCGGAGGATCTGGATTTATTCTCCTCCAAATCACTTTATTATAGTGTGAGTAATCACAAAGCCTTACAATGCTGCAGAGGTTCTTTAAAAATAAAATAAAACAAAATAAACTATCCCAGCGATGGCGTTGGCCAGTTTTTGCTAAGACTTGTTTAGCCAACAGCTAACGTCAGATGACACAAGGAAATCTTGCAGTCTTTGTTTGGATTGTCACATTGGGTTTTTAAACTTACCACAGTGGTGCAAAGACAGTAACTTTGACAGTATGTGAGTCCTGAAACATTTCATTTTACGTACAGACTTATAAAATTAAACAATTAAAAAAAATTTTACATTTTCTGCCAGCAGAAAAGAATTCTCTTAAAAAGGCAAGATCCACTAAAAACCACCCTCTTCCTCCCAGACTGCCCCTGTCTTGCACTGCAGTTGGTTGCTGTTCCCCTCCAGATCTCTGCCTGTAGGCAGCCCCGTTGCCTTTTTAAGAAAATGTTTCTTGTGACTGTGAAGACTGGTCAAGCATTGCAAAGGCTCAGTAGAGTGGGGAGAAACCCTCAGCGCTGAAAGAAAGGGTTAAATCCCACCCTAAGGTCCCCAATCAAATAATGGATGGAGATATGGATGAAAATGATGGATGAAAATGTGGACAAAGGACTTCAGTATCCAAAGCGAGGTGTTGACTCAGGCTTTTATGGGCTCAATGGGTTCCAACCATCCTTGGAGACAGCTGCTTTGGACAATAGGATTTCCATTTGCAAAGACCTTTGGGGGTGTAAGGATGAAGCCTGAGCTGCTCCCAACACTCCCAAGGGGAATTGTGGGATGGGTTTAGCATCACCTTTACATGGACCTCCCCAGACCAGCTTACAATATTGAAGGTTGTCCTGATGCCAGGCTGGGTTTAGAGACCAAGATGCAGACCAGCCTGAGCAGGACCCCCATCCACAACATCTCTTCCCATCCCCAGGTCAGAGTGTGCCAGATATAGACCAGAGACTTCCATTGCAGGAGCTCGTAGGAGCAGTTGAAGGCTTCAGACATGACACTGAGTCATGCTGTGCTGCCTTCCCCCACTTTCTACTAGCCTGGACAAGAAAAGGGATGAGAGAGGCTCCTCTTTGCTTTGCCAGAATTTCAGCAATGGAGGAAAAAATGATCAAATCTCTGAGGACCAGGATTTTCATCAAATATCAGTTGTTAGCCAAGGAGCTGTGAGAGAGAAAGAAAAGCCACAACTCTGGAAAAAAAACAGCCAAGATCTTTCCCCTGTTAGACAAAGTGCTCCAGGGTTGCCGGTGTCAGTGTTAATTCTTCTTCTGGCATCTTCTGGAGAGTGTTTTGGTGCTGGAAATTGCTTCACATGAGCCCAGCTGAATTGCAGATGTTGTGTTCAGATGGAGGATGTCATCATGGAAAAAGCTCACACTCATGTCCTCTGGGTCTGCATCTTGGTTTGATAAGGTCATCAAGATGAGAATCTCTGTTGAGTTTTTTTTCCAAGCTTCCTCAGAAAGGGAAGGGGTATTTATTTATTTATTTTTAAGCTAGGCTACATGATCTCTTCACTTTGCAGCTCAGTTAATTTGCTTCATTGGAAGCTGGTTCCTGGGTGAGATGCAGCTGTTGGCAGATGATGGCACATCAGCTCTGAGCAACAGGTCGCTCAGGTAAGACAACAGGAGGTTGCCAAGGTTGGACCTGGAGTAATTTAACATTAAAAGAATCGAGATGGGAAAATAGGGAGAAAGTTGTGGGAAAAGTCCTTGACTTACTCAAGGTTCATTGCACACCTATGCAAATAACATGTAAAAACCAACACATTAGGAGCACCCTGTATTCAGGTTTGTCTGGAAATGTTTCTTCAAGACTGAAAGTGCATGACAAGGAACAGGGTGCTCCTAGTGAAGGCAACATCCAGAAGGCACTTGGTGGGGAATAATAATTAAAAGAAGGATGATGCCTGGGTTTGTAAGCAAGTAGCTACAGAGTTGGTAGGTTTTGGTGTGTGCTCTGGAGAGATGTAGCTTTGCTCTTACAAATGGGTCTTGGGCACAAAAGTTTGCTCCAGACCAGCTGTTCTGCCCTGGGGCCTGCAGAGCAGCTTGGTCCTCATTGTCTTAAACTCTTGAACTAATGGGCTGTGTGCAGGACCTCAATGCACCAGGCAAAATCTGGAGCCTGCAGATGATGTGGGCCAGGATTTGAGAGTTTATAAAATCCACAAACAATCAAGTATTGGCATATACAAATATATAAATTATCGACAGTTTTACAAAAGGCACACTGCAAGCCAGCTCAGTCCGACATCTGTACAAATCCCACCGCCCCCCACCCTCCCTTCCCCACCCCTTCTCCTCAGCTTTCATCACGAAACGTAAGGCGCTGCTGCTACGGTCCCATGGCTGTCATGGCAACTGAGGACCTCTTTTTTGGTCAGCCCAATTTGTCGGTGGTACTGTCCTTCTTTGATGGTCTTAAGACACTGTATGTTCTTCCCCAAGGTGATGCTTTTGATAGAAGGTAGGTATTTCAGCACAGTCTTTGGCAAGGATGACACACCTGTCCCAGAGAGGTTGAGCTCTTGTAGGGAGTTCAGACCAAAGATAACTTCAGCAGTCAGTGACTTCAGGTTGGGATTGCTGGATAAATCCAGAACTTGGAGGGTTGGTAGTTCTTTGAAGCTATAAGGAGATAATTCTCCAAAGCCATGCAGGCCACTGAGGGATAAATGAATCAAATCTTTCAATCCCATGAAGTCTCCTTTCTCAATCTTGACTAGAGGGTTCCCATCAAGATTTAAGTATCGGAGAGGAATGCCTTGAAGGTTTGGCACAAAAGTTAACCTGTTTCCAGAAAGATTTAAGTTCTGAATGTTGGGGATGCTCTTTTCACGATGCCTTGTAATTGTGCTGAGCATATTATTGGATAGATCCACATTCAGGGGTTTTCCTTGACCTTTTGAAGCAAAAATGTCCATTGCTATATCCAAAAGTTTGTTATTGCTCAAATCTATGTCACCCAGAGGAGAACTAGAGAAACAGTCCTCTGGAAGGACTTCCAGAGAGTTATGACTCAGATCCAAGGACTCCAGGTACCGAAGCCTGGAGAAGGTTGTGGAGGAAATCTTGGCAATTTTATTGTAGCTCAGGTCAAGGCTCACCAAGGTGGTATATCCAGGGCCAGTAAGCATCGATTCATTGATTGTTTCCAGTTTGTTTGATGATAGATCCAAGTAGGAGGTATCCAGAGGGATTGGGACAGGCACAATGTGTGAGCCTATTCCACTGCAGTCCACCCTGGTCAAGCTAAAGCTGTCAAAGAGACCAAAGCTTTCCACTTCACAGTGGCAGCCGGGGAAGCAGGTTTTGGTGGTACCAAAACACGGAAGGAGAAGCAGCAAATTGAACCAAGCTAGGAACTGCATTGTTGACCTGGAAAACAAGATGATAAGAAAATAGATTTAATTGCCATAGAAATTACTTTATTGAAGATGTGTAACAGTTTTGAGTTGTGCAGTCTTCTCCTGTGTCTTTCTAAAAGGGTTAGGTTTAAGTACCATGGATGCCCCAAAAACTTTGTCTCTAATGTTGTGATTCCCAGTGGGAACTTAATGTAGAAAAAAACCCCCAAAAAACAACGAGTCAACAGTCTTTGCAGATATAAACATGTCAAGACACAGCTGGAAATTAGCTGTAGGAACAGTAGGCTTTAGTAGGCTGCAGCGAGGTCTATCCAACATACATCCTTTTGACTGGACCATGAAGAAGCTAAATGACAGCTCAAACCCTAAATGGCAGCTAAATGAAGAAGCTAAATGACAGCTCAAACCATTTTACAGCCTGGCAAACTTCAGCATGCAGAAGTCTTCATGTCAAAGCATCCATGTGAGATTTGGGAGCACTGGGTTCAAGATCCTGCATTGACAGGTTAAAGAAATAATTTCGACTGTGAACTCAGTGGGGGACTTAGGTGTCCAAAACTCTAATCAAAGAAGAAAAAAACAAAGCTCTCTTCAAATTTCCTGGAGATGACAGAGATAACGGCATCATCAGAACATCCTTCAGTATGAACAGCTAGAAAGGCCAGCTGCCTACTGCCCAAATTGACAGCACATCTTCCTTGCTTGGACTTCAGATGCACATTTAGAAATGTTTGGGTGGGTAGGATTGTTAATTTGTACCAGGTGGCTAAAACCAACCCTCCTTGGGCTGGTGCCAGGCAGGACAGACAACGGCCACCTGGCTCCTTGCCTGTTGGAGCAGAGGAACCAAGGACTGCTCAGTCTAACCCAGACTCTGCACAGGTATTGAGCAGACAGAGACATTTTGTTTCATATAGAGCCTCTGGGGAGTCTTTGCTAATTACATTAAGTATTCTCTCTGATTAACAATGCTAGCAAGCAAGGAGCTCTCTCCACCCCTCTGGTTTTGACCCTCCTCCAGCTGAGACATTTCTGTTCCTCCATCATTGCAGCCAAGGGAGGAAGAGAGCTGATCTGCACCTCACTGGCTTTGATGGATCTCTTCAGATGGCATCCTAACAGCTCCTCCACGTAACTATGAGTGATAGCAGCTGCTTGATTTCAACAGCTGGCCAAAAAAGCTCTAGCTCTACATCTCTGGAGAGGGTCAACCGGAGCATGCCAGCATCCTTCAGGATAGCAGAGGCAGCAAGGGCTGTCCTTGTTGGTTCCCACTGCAGTGATGGGTGATGGCTCTTCATGCCTTACAAACAAGACCTCCAAGAGGCTGACAAAAAAACCTCCCACCAAACCAGGCAAATATATCCATCAGCACCATTCTTTGGCCACGCTGCTGGTGATGAACAACAACTCGTGTCAAGCACTCATTTAGTCATTAAAAAAAAAAAAAAATCCTTTTTAAACATGTGTTCCCATCCCCACCTCAGCCCTCCTGGTCTCTATTCTCACCTTTCCCACCACTCTTTAAAAGCACTTTATTAACTTCCTTGCAGTATCATCTTTCCCACACATTCTTTGATCTGGCTGAAGCACCTTCTCCACAGCCCTTACACTTTCCCAGGACCATTTCCTAGAAGTTCACATTTCATCTCCCCTCACCCACCTTTTGCCATCAGTTTTTCTCCCTTTCCAACATGGTCTTCTTGGCCCTGCGCTCTTTCCCAGGAGACCCATCAGGGCCTACTTGCCAATGTGCAAAAGAAGTGCAAAACAGTAAAAACGTTGCAAAAATATTGTCCTGATCACTGATATGACTTGTCTGGCAGTAACTCCCAGACCTCCTGCAAATAGAGAGCAGAGATTGGGACTCTGGCCAAAGTGCCTTCAACCAAAGCTTTGCTAAAGGCCAACACGTAATCCTCTGGGGTCCATTATTCTAGAGAAATAACAGAAAACCAGTAAGATGAGCCCTAGTCCCAGCCCATCTCAACTGTTTCTTGAGAAAACACACGTGTGTGCCGAGGGGACGCGGGAGGTGGAGCTCCTTTCTGCAGACAGATCTGCAGATATCCCTTTCCTAATGACATCAAGTCTGATCCTCTCTGGTTCCATGCAGACAGACCATAGCTCGCTCCCTTCTGCAGTCCCTCCTAAATTAAATACACCTTTTTTCTTTTTTTTTTTTTCTTCTTTTTTTTTCATTAAGCTGCATTTGGAACTCACTGAAATGTTTTATTACCAGGGGAAATTACAGAAATGGGAAACTCTTTGGAAACTAAAAAAGCAAGAACCCAAAATGTAAAATGTCTCACATACAGGAAGTACCTGCATTAGTGTCAGCTCAGTCTACTGGTATTTCTTCCCCCAAATCCCACTCAGTGGCTATTCCCACCTGATGTCTCCACAGGGAAAGTGCCTCCTAACTTCTCCTTTGAAAGCCCAGCTCAGTTCCTCATGGCATCCTGTTGGCTCCAGTGGGAGCTGGATCAGATCCCAGCAGGACCAAAGACACATCAGTGTGAGACTTGGCTTTATGAGCACTGCTAAGACCTTCATAGGATCCTGCTGGGCCACCTGAAGAAAAGAGCAATCTCCAAAGTCCTAGTTTAACAGGGAACAGACTTTTTAGCAGATCCTGTAGCAATAGGACAAGAGGTGATGGTTTTAAACTAAAGGAGAGGAGATTCAGACTAGACGTAAGGAAGAATTTTTTTACAATGAGGGTGGTGAGACACTGTCCCAGTTTGCCCAGAGAAGTGGTAGATGCCCCATCCTTGGAAACATTCAAGGTCAGGTTGGATGGGGCTCTGAAAAATCTGATCTAGTTGGAGATGTCCCTGTTCACTGCAGGGGGGTTGGACTAGATGATCTTTGAAGGTTCCTTCCAACCCAAACCATTCTGTCATTCTATGATTCTATGAACTGAGAGGAAAATCAAAGCCATCACTGGGCTTCAATATGCGGCTGCTCACACCCCTTTTGACATGGGAATTCCCTTCCCAATCAGCCTCAAAAATGATTGCCAGAAGTGGGAAGATACAATGATTCCCACTGCAACATCCACTGCTCCAGCAGTAAGGACAAAACACTACAGAGCTGAAATGCAGTATGCAAAGCTCAGCTGAGGTATTCTTAAGGGTAATTTTTAGAGGGCATCTAGTGACAGAACAAGGGGTGATGGCTTGAAAGTGGCAGAGGGGAGATGGAGATGAGATGTGAGGAAGAAATTCTTTGGTGTGAGGGTGGTGAGACAGTGTCCCAGGTTGGCCAGAGAAGCTGTGGCTGCTCCTCCCTGGAAGTGTTTGTGGCCAGGTTGGATGAGGCTTTGAGCAACCTGGTCTAGTGGAAGGTGTCCCTGCTGATGGTAGGGGGGCTGGAACTGTATAAGCTTTGATGTCCCTTCCAACCCAGACCATTCTATGATCCTGTGACTTGCATAGCATCTATTGCTTTTTCCCTCCTCGCAGCACTGACCCAAATTCTCCCTCACTGCCTCTGCCATTGCTTTGCAGACGAGATGCAATCCAGTACTACCAGTTAAAAACTCCCTTATGGAGCAGCATTAAGCATCCATAGTCTAACAAACCACTTGGACCACAGATCTGATAAAAGATAGGAGAAATAAAGGTACTGGTCATCTACCAGTCTGAGAAAGAGACTCTTACATTGCCAGATAATCAACAAAGAGCTTAGTCAGGTACAGGCAAGTTTTATCATCGTGTGGAGCAATCGATAGCGCTCTTTGAAACGGGGAAAGAAACACGCCGCAGGCGGTCACAGTTCATCGGCGTACAGCGTGCGTCTGAAACCGCGTCAAATTGCCTTTGGATTGCTGCCTACGAGCTGCTCTGTTGATAGAGGCAGGAAGCCAAGGTATCCCCTCGTAAAAGGAAGATGAGTTATCTTCCTGCAGCACTGAGGAGATTCACCTGGAGGAAACACCGCAGACCAGAAACCATCGGCACCGTCACCTGGGATGGTGAGGAGAAAACCACCTGGAGAAAGCAGCCCACCCTTGGGCTGGTTCAGTCATGACCTCTTCGTTTCTACAGCTTTTATGGTGTGGAGGGATCTCAGAGGTAATTTTTGACCATCTGACAGCCCTGGGGATCTTGTTATACACAATGATTTCAACAGGAGCTGCTAGGGGTGCAGTATTGTCTCCTGTGTTCCAGGTGCCTGGAATGGTTGCAGGGCTCTGGTCTTTATATCTTCCTCACCCTTTCTGCATGGCAAATATCCTGAGACAACCCTAAAGAGACACAGTGGTGGGTAATGGAGCCAAGGTTGGACCAAGGTCCCCACTTCTTCCTCCCACATCTCTTCCTGAGGCTGCAGATGCCCTGAAACCTCTGCTCTGCTCATCCCCTGCACTGTTGTGTGGCAGGACTGAGGTGAAAACCTCACACGGAGATTTCCCTGCCAAAAAAAACATTAAAATCTGATTTTAAAACCAGACCGAAGAGGAAGCCCAGGTCTTAGCTGATGGTCAGGGGTGGAGGAGTGGGAGAGAGGAAAGCCCTGTTATGGTGTTGCTGCAAATTCACTTTTCTCACTGCAGTTGATTTCCTCCTTCTCCTCTTCCTTAAATAACTTTTCTCACTAGTCTCCCCCAATCCACAGCTGAGACTTTGCCACCTTGTTCCCATCCAAGAGAGATGTGCTAACACATCCCACCCTGAATGGAAGCCCATTGCTCAGGGACTGGTCCCCAGCTTGGGAATGTGGAGATGAAGAGGATGCTACCTAGGCTACCTCCAGTTGCCCTGACAACCACCAAGCTGGAAATCCCTAGAGCCAAAAATCATGGACTAATTAAAAGATAAAAAAAGGGGAAGGTGTTTGAAAGTTCATTGTTTGATGAAGTCAGAAAATGGCCACCCCATTCTTCACAGCGCACCCCTTGGCCTCCCTGAACATGTCACTCAGCAAAGCATCAGCTGAAATGCAGCTGGAGTCGGTGAAGACACAAAATCACCCAATGAAGCTTAAGGTAGGTAAGAAAGGAGTGCAGAAATCCCAGATTGTCTTTACGGTGGGGTGAAGAGAAAGAAAAGGGGATGAAACTCACCTAAGACCAGATCTATCCTTGGAGATGCCCCATCTCTACCTTGACCATGGTGGAGCATGTTGTAGAATCATAGAATGACAGAATGGTTTGGGTTGGAAGAGACCTTCAAAGATCCTCCAGTTCCAACCCCCCTGCAGTGAGCAGGGACACCTTCCACTAGATCAGGTTGCTCAGAGCCCCGTCCAACCTGACCTTGAATGTTTGCAGGGATGGGGCATCTACCACTTCTCTGGGCAACCTGGGCCAGTGTTTCATCACCCTCATCATAAAAATTTTCTTCCTTATATCTAGTCTGAATCTCCCCTATTTTAGTTTAAAACCATCACCCTTTGTCTTATTGCTACAGGCCCTATTAAAAACTCTGTTCCCTGTTAAAGGAGGACTTTGGAGATTGCCCTTTTCTTCAGGTGGCCCAGCAGGAGCCTATGAAGGTCTCCCTGGAGCCTTCACCAGGCTCAACAGCCCCAGCTCTCTCAGCCTGTCCTCACAGCAGAGCTGCTCCAGCCCTGACATCATCCTCGTGGCCTCCTCTGCACTGGCTCCAGTAGCTCCATGTCCTTCTGCTGTTGGTGGCCCCAGCACTGGAGGCAGCACTGCAGGTGGGGTCTGAGGAGAGCGGAGCAGAGGGGCAGAATCCCCTCCCTCCACCTGCTGCCCACACACTCCTGATGCAGCCCAGGATGTGGTTGGCCTTCTGGGCTTCAAGCACAGGTTGCCTGCTCTCCTTTGGACTGCTGCTTCCCATCCCATCCTTGGCTGTATCCTCCAAACCCAAGTCCCACCCAGCAACCAGGTGAACCCAGGATGAATCAGTTCATCTCACTCATCCAACATAAAACCCCTCATCTTCCTTTCCCCCTTTTGGTGGGTCAGTTTTCCAGCAAACTGGGCTGCCCAGCTGCTGGGTTACCACCTCTGTGATGCAAGAATGGGGAAAACAGGACCCATCTTTCCAACAGGTCACATTTGGAGCAGATCAGGTTTGACATGAATCCCTGAGTGTCTAAGGCATGGTGGACAGATCCTGATCATTTCTGGGTTTTTGAGGTTTTTTTTGCCAATGTGCTGCTGGATTAGTTCTGGATCCACAGCAAATAGAGCAACTGTTAAAGGAAAGAGGGAAAAGGAAAGGCTGGAGTCCACCTATCCCAAAGAGAGCTGCTGTTCTAGCAAAGGATGGAGGAGTTGGATTAGCAACAAGATTTCATCAGGAAGAAAAGTTGGGGATTGTCTTCCATCTCTTGCATCAGCCAAGTGAAAAAAAACCAACCAAAGTCTTTGTAGCAAGGCCCACTTGGCTGCATTCAGTAACTGGGGGCAGGGGAAAGGGAACACTGGTGGGAAGTGAAATAAGTTGCATAGGTTGTGTTAGAGGCCATAAATCCTCTAGATTAAAAAAGAAAACAAAAGAAAACAAAGAAAAAAAAAGAAAAAAAGAAAAAAAAAGAAGAAAAAAGAAAAAAAAGAAAAAAGGAAAAAAAGAAGAAAAAGAAAAAAGAAAAAAAAAGAAAAAAGGGAAAAAAAAGAAAAAAAGGAAAAAAAAATAGTTGGCTCTTTCTCTCCTTAAATATTTGGGAGGCTACAAGAGGCAGCTGGGTTGGTGGCTCCAGCAGATCACTCTGAAGCACCAGGATGCTTCTGAGCTGCTTCTCCAACAGCTTTTAAGTGCTTCAGAGACCTTTTTTTTTTTCTTTTTTTTTCCCCATGAATTATTCTGTAAAATAGGAATAATTATCAAATAAAGTGCAGCACTAGCAAGAGCTGCACTTCTCCAGTGTGGACTATCCTGGGCTGAATCCAATTGACGCCACTGATGCAATCGCAGCCTGGTCACAAGATCCCATGTGCCAATGTGAGCAGACAGCAACACTGGTCCAAACCAGCCTCCAACCAGAGACTGTTAATCCCTTAACTCACAGGCACACACCCCTCACGTGATAAATAAACTGCTGCTGACATGGTTACTCTTTTGTTTTGGCTTTTATTTTTTTGTTTGTTTTTTGGTGGGTTTTTTGGGGTGAATCCACTGAAAATAAAGGTCATCCAGGCTTTTTGCTCATCATGCTTCAAACCTTTAGAAGGGATCTCCATATACATGCAGCAAAAAGCTGTGTTTACCTCTTCTATAAAGCTTATTAAACCACTTAGTTCTTCCTCACAATGAATTTTGGTGTAAATGGGAACAGGGCTTTCTGAGTCATTTGTTATTTTTTTCTTCTTTACTGGTTTGGGGTGTGTTTGGCAAATACTGGTCCTGGTTTTATACTCACTGTTTGCAACTTCTTGGATTTAGGGAGAAGAGAGCTAATGAGAATCCAAGAAATATCTGCTATTTAGGTTTCATGTTTTGGTTGCCCAAGGAAGCTGTGGATGCTCCTCCCTGGAAGTGTTTGTGGCCAGGTTGGATGAGGCTTTGAGCAACCTGGTCTAGTGGAAGGTGTCCCTGCTGATGGCAGGGGGGTTGGAACTGGATGATCTTTAAGGTCCCTTCCAACCCAAACCATTCTATGATTCTAAGTTATCAACCTTCTCTTCACACTGATGGTGTTATCAGTGGGAAGTGCAAAGCTGCTTAGACAGCACAGCCATCCCCAATTACCCATCAGAATATAAAGAAGGAGATGGCAGGGGGGCAGGGGGGCAGGGGGAGATGGCAGGGGGTTTGGAACTAGATGACCTTTAAGGTCCCTTCCAATCCTAACCATTCTATGATTCTATGATTCTATGAATATAAAGGAGCTTCTTCTCCTCACCTTCTTTGCTGCACCAGTGCATACAAGCATTGGGATGGGGGGAAATTCAGCCGCTGGGACGGTGGCTTTTGCCTTTATGGCTCAATATAAAGAGAAATCAAGGGTCTGAACAGAAGCTAAATTCATCTTGCAGGTGCCTGAATACTTTTTGTTCCATCTTCCCACTCACTGGGGAAAATCAGAATTAAATGCAGGAAATGGGGAAAGAAAAAATAAAAAAAGAAACAATTTCTCTATGAATTCCTTTCCGCTTTCATGATTTTTAATAATGGATGTAAAAACACCTCCTTCGCATTCAGCCAAGAGCCCCACCACCAAAAGGGGAGTTATGAGAGAGTAGGTTTAGATTAGACATTAGGAAGAAATTCTTTGGTGTGAGGGTGGTCAGACACTGGAACAGGTTGTCCAAGGAAGCTGTGGATGCCCCTTCCCTGGAAGTGTTTAAGGTCAGGCTGGATGAGGTTTGGAGCAACCTGGTCTAGTGGAAGGTGTCCCTGCTGATGGCAGGGGGTTTGGAACTAGATGACCTTTAAGGTCCCTTCCAATCCTAACCATTCTATGATTCTATGATTCTATGAATATAAAGGAGCTTCTCCTCCTCACCTTCTTTGCTGCACCAGTGCATACAAGCATTGGGATGGGGGGAAATTCAGCCGCTGGGACGGTGGCTTTTGCCTTTATGGCTCAATATAAAGAGAAATCAAGGGTCTGAACAGAAGCTAAATTCATCTTGCAGGTGCCTGAATACTTTTTGTTCCATCTTCCCACTCACTGGGGAAAATCAGAATTAAATGCAGGAAATGGGGAAAGAAAAAATAAAAAAAGAAACAATTTCTCTATGAATTCCTTTCCGCTTTCATGATTTTTAATAATGGATGTAAAAACACCTCCTTCGCATTCAGCCAAGAGCCCCACCACCAAAAGGGGAGTTATGAGAGAGTAGGTTTAGATTAGACATTAGGAAGAAATTCTTTGGTGTGAGGGTGGTCAGACACTGGAACAGGTTGCCCAAGGAAGCTGTGGCTGGTCCTCCCTGAAAGTGTTGAAGGCCAGGCTGGATGAGGCTTTGAGCAACCTGGTCTAGTGGACGCACCAAACTGGGGATGGAAAGAAAAAGTCATCTTTCCTCCCTCAACACAGAGACGTGGTTGTATATATGGCAGATCGAGGTGGGTGGTGTGATGGGGATGGGTGGGCTCAGGGTGGGATTTATCCTCTCTGACCTGTGGTCCCCAGGAATCACAGGAGGAAGCCAAGACAAGCAGATCTTCAGTCAGCGGTTTCTTTCTTCTGCAGGGAGCTTTGTCCTGAGCCAGTGTCTCACCACCCTTGCACCAAAGAATTTCTTCCTCACATCTCATCTCCATCTCCCCTCTGACACTTTCAAGCCATCACCCCTTGTTCTCTCACTCCCTGCCCTTGACCAAAGTCCCTCCCCAGCCTTCCTGGAGTCCCTTCAGGCACTGGAAGGTCACTAAAAGGTATCCCAGAGCCTTCTCCTGGGAGATTAAATTATAAAGAGCAAAGCCAAATTGTTAAGCATCAGAAGCATTTCACAAGTCCAAAGCCAAGACCAAGCAGCCCCTCAACCCACCATGCAGGCTGCAGAGAAGACATATGGGATTGATCAAAAGAGAACCCAAAACCTCCAAACCCTACAGCTTCAAACTATGTGTTTGTTTTCAAACATGTCACATCCCTTGCTCAGCAGAAACAGCCTCTGCTCTATTTTTTTCTCTAAAGTAAAAAAATAAAAGAAAATAATTATCCTTTCTTTATAGCAGAAATGGAGAGACCTATTAAAATAATCTTTGCTCCAACTGTTAATGTCGCAAGTCCCATCTGCTTTGCAAGAGACCCTGAATAATTTATCATCCTAGTGTTTAAACAGCTAATAGTTTATGCCACTTGTGCAATCTCTCCCCCAGCATCCCCCTTTCCCATCCAAGGAGGAAGTCAAGGTGTGGTGTGGTGTATTTTGACAAAAGGAAACCTGGGCAGGCAGGTCTTTCAGCCCATATGGTGGGTTCATAAAATCACAGAATGTTGTGAGTTGGAAGGACCCACAAGGATGATGGAGTCCAACTCCTGTCCCTGCACAGGACAAGCCCAACATTCACACCATGTCCCTGAGGGCCTTGGCCAAATGCTGCTGGAATCTTGTCAGGCTTGGTGCCATGAGCACCTCCCTGGGGAGCCTGTTCCAGTGCTCCACCACCCTCTGCCTCAAGAACCTTTTCCTCATGGCCAACCTCACCCTCCCCTGCCACATCTTCCTGCCATTTCCTCTGCTCCTGGCATTCGTTGGTGGCCAGAGAGAAGAGATCAGCGCCTGCCCCTCCTCTTCCCCTTGGGAGGAAGTTCTAGACTGGGATGAGATCTCCTCTCAGTCTCCTCTTCTCCAGGCTGAACAATCCAAGTGACTTCAGCCTCTCCTCATACAGCTTGCTCTCTAAACCCTTCCCCAATTTTGTGGCCTCCTCTGGACACTCCCCAGTAGCTGTTCCAGCCGATTTACATCTGCGTCTGAAATACAGGTTGTTTCTGCTGCCCTGAGAGCTGCCTGCCTCAAAAAGCCACATCTTGGAAACAAATGGCAGCTCAACTCCTGGGAATTTTGCCTCGAGTGGGAAAAAGTCAGTGTTACCTCCACAGGCAAATTAGAAATTAAATCATAGCGGCACCAGGGTTTTGCACAAACCCCTTCCCTGCTCAGCCCAAGAAGCTGTCATGGCAATAATGGTTTTATTTGGGGTGGGGGAAATAGTCTCCTGTGGCTTTTGAAAGCAGTTTTGATCACCAGCCTCACACCAAGCTGTGTTTAAACCCAGAGGAGACGTTCCCAAAAGGAAATTAAATTTACCAAAGCTCCGGAGCAGCTGTGGGCAGGGGAAGGCAGACGTGGGATGATTCATGGGGTTCACTTGGACCAGAGGGGACATGAACATCCCACCCCCACCATTGCCTTCTGGCTTTACCAGCTGCAGGACTGGCCAAACTGGGAGCACCAGCAGCCACATGCGCTTCCCAACAGCCTGGGACATGCGGGATCAAACAAAGGTGCCCACAAGAGCTCAGGGATTTCTCCTGCTCCAGCATCACCCCAGGGTTGACCACCCCAAATCCTTTTAACCCCTGACAGTCCCTGCTTCCCATCCTTCCACTCTACTTTTTAATGGTGAGTATTTCCAGGAACAGGAGGTCTCACTGTCCTGGCACTCACTGAGCGTAACACAGATCTCATCTCAGCCAGGAACACAAATATTTTCTTAACTGCCCCGAACTCAGCCTGAACAGGATCTTTATCATAAACCCGGCGACACATCTCAGAAGAGAAGGTCTCCATTGCAGAGCAGTCATTTTAGCACAAACGAGCAGACAGACCAGGCATAGAAGGATGGACAGGCTGGAGAGTTGGGCAGAAAGGA